>NW_019416378.1:570229-632554 GCF_000390285.2 Anoplophora glabripennis | reverse complement strand
AGTAGCACAACAATTTCCTTCACAATAACCCAAAACTACTAACATATCAGTTTGTTCAGCAAAAGTATAAATTGCAATAAAAAACAAAGTAAGCTAAAATTAAATCACAGCTAGCTTGACACAGAACCTTTTAATTATTGTTATGAATTTGTTTCTCTGTTATATGGCACCTCGTACTAGAATGTTCTATTTATCTTAAACTGATTTTATATTATTTAATGTGTAAAAAATGCCAATTTTACTCGAAATCCATAAACGATATCAAAATTTTGTAAGAGACAAAAAATCTTCTAAAATAGTGCTTATTTTTAAAAATATAAATTCTGTCGTCACTAGAAAGAGAACATCCTGTATATGCCCTTATATAAAAAAATATGTGTACCAAATTTGAAGTTTCTAAGAAAAACAGTTTCCAAATTATTTGAAAAAAACTAGGTTATCTGTTCTATATTTAGAAGACTATATCTCAGTAGGCGTGCGCTTTTGTATATAGGTAAGTTAGGCTAAATAGCCTTGTTTTCATCCAAGGAACCTGTGGTCAAGCGTTGTCCATCCTTTTCAGGGACACCCTGTATATAAATCTTGCGTTTGCACCTAATGGATCATTTACGTGGTTTAATATTTTATTGTTTCAAATACATACTTCTCTAAATTGACCATATACTCGTAATCGACGCAGACCAATACTTACCAAATTGCTGATGTTGACTTGTATTGCAACTTGGTCTATACGATACAATAAGAATTTGCAGTTTGTTTTTTTTTGTTAAGTTTAAATTATGTTAAACAACGAAGGTCAATTTTCAAAATATTTAAATCATAGCATCTCTACTTCTAAACATTCCAACACTATGCAGTAAATAAAATATATTGTGCTTATGTTTTATGATGTACATTTACATACGACTGTTAATTTTTTTTTATATTACTTCTCCGAAGGTTGACTTTTGATTTATAAAGTCATATTTAGATAATTTTTTGTAACACATTTAGAGTACAATCAAGGTTAGTCGCATATATTTTTGTAAATATTTTAAATAACAGTACGAGTACACGCTATACTTCAGTATGAGTATAAAAATAGTTTTTATGTAAATACACGCAAGATAAATCCTCCATATCTTTCTAAATCATCTGCCAAAGTATTAATAAACTTGATGAAATTACATTATGAAAATGTACGTTAGGTGCACTAGATATTCTGTATTTTTTAATAACAGAAGATCTTGGCCTTGATCTACAACGTAATAACATAATATGTTGTTGTTGTTTACCATACAAACGTAGTAATTGATTTTTTGTATTTTAAGTGACATATCCATACCATCCCTCTAGTAGATATAAATTTATTTCATTAAATCGATTGCCTTATTTTACTAATACAGCAGTATTATCTGGACAGGAAAAGTAAAGCTATCCTGGATCTCCAAACATATTCAGTATATGCATTTTTACATAAATATGAATTGAAAATAAATTCAAAGATGCAATGAAGTTATCTGAAGATAAATATATATGTTTTAACAGACAATATTATTGTTTAATAAAAAATATATATAGAAATAATGTCGTAATATACATATATGTACTTATTACATCCCGAGAGACAGACAGTTTCTATATTCTGATCGTCCAAATATGTAAGTAGCATTTCAGTTGTATGTAAAAACTACTATACAATGAAGATTTGTTAACAAAATTACTCTTAAATAGATGAAAAGCATATTATAGGATAAGATGCGGTATCTATAGCATACAGAATAGAAGCGAATTATCAAATTATAGCAATACATCTACAATTTTTAATCACAGTGTCAAAATGGTGATAAGAGCACTAAAAAAACCGGAAATATTTTTATTTCCCCAATAGGATGTTAGGTAATGATCACTTGTTTTACATTAATAATAATTATTTGTCTAGATAAATATTATTAACAATAATAAATTTAGTAATATTTACTAGATAATTTAACGAGAAGCAGAAAATGTTGATTTACAAATGATGCAGGAAGATACGTCAGGGATAACATATTACTTCAAATATCTTCCTACGAAATGGAATACAAGGGCAAAAAATGGAAACGCATGAAAAATAGCGTGGATGAAAAAAAGAAAATCAAACCTCAAAATTATGTTCTTATTACTCTATACTAAAATATACTATGTTCTAGCACTAATAGCTCTAATGAATGCGTAGTGGAAAATATATTTTACAAAAAAAAGGTTTTTATCTTATACTTGCTCATAAATTAGTCAATTAGTGCCTGCTATAAAAGAAGTTAATACACTATCAAAACAATAACGCTTATCTCTTTACTTTCAAATAATCAATAGTGAAGCTGTCGGAATAGACTCTTTTAATGTAACGTCACATATTTAGGCAACCCGCAACAAATTGTCATATAGTTGAAATTGTACAAATCGAATCTGACCCTTGTTTACTATTTACATAGATACTATAGAAATGAACAATTTCAAATTAACTTATTTTTACAAAGATTTAGAAGTATTTAAGAACAGTCAACACCTGTTTCGAAAAATGGACACACTAATGTGCTTAAAATTGATAAAAAACGATATAAAAGAATATTCCTAAATTTAAATAAAGTAAAACTTTAACAATAGCCGTGTTATTCTTAATGCGCATGCTCGGGAAGAATAACCTCATATGTAGGTGAGATCTTGTTGATATATCATCGCTGTCATCATTAGCGTATTTTCTCTTCTTTTGTTTAATCTTGGCATTTTCTAGTTCTACCAAATATTTTTATTGTTTTTCTTGGTGCTTTGCTGTGTCAGTCTGTTTATCGATTGTTTTTTGTTCTTCTAGTGGTTTATTATAGACGTACTCTTAACTGGAACCAAACTTTTCTTGAGTGGTATCCTGTTGCAAGGCTACTTCTCTTACATGAAATCTTTAATGCGCATGCTCAGTGACATTGAAATAATTTTAATGTATTAATTACTCTATTGTTCTATAAATTTAAAAATATAAATTCTATAATTCTTTTAGCTTGTCACTTGGGGTTTGAATCTTCATAAATATTTCTAATATTGTCAGAATATCGCGATATTTAAGTTACGACATAGAAGACATTTTTTTGGCACTTATGTCCAAAGTACATAAGGTCGAAAGTCGATCTAGTAAAAATACTGAGAAATTCTTCATGACAATGTGTACTATGGAGTTGCCTATTATTTGGCGCATGTTACGTCACTACTAAAAAGGTCTATTTTCCGAATTTATCATCAATCAAGCACATTTGAAGTGTAATTAATTAGACTTGAGCTAAAAGCAAGTTTCAGTTAAAAATTATTTAATAATTGGCCAGTTACAAAGATTTGCAATTTAGTATTGAATTTGAATTTTCTAAATTCATATAAATTTTTTTTGTAATCTAGTAGTATTACAAAATATATCTGCGGTACTGATTTATTTCACACATAGGTATATAATAGAATTTATATTTATAAATGAGTCGTGTTAAAATTTAATTGCTCCCTATACGCAATTATATGTACTTCTTAACCTTGCTGTCCTTAATAATAATAATGATGATTATTAGCCTTGGAGATCGTAAATCTAATAGCAATATTATTATAAATAGGTGGAATATGGAATGCATTTTTCGTACCCACCCAAAGATTTGTTATTTGTTGATCATTGTTACATAACAAAAGTCGACAAAGCTTAGTCTAATTTGGAATGAACAAAACAGATTTACATATTCGTGATCATCATTAATTAATTCAAATTATATGTAATAATTATGCTCTGTGTGAAACATAACAAGTAAGGTGCGTTCGATTTAGTCATACTCTTCATATCTTGGACTGACTTCAGAAAATATTGCTAACAAATTATGTACAATTAAATGAACGATAGCTTCATTTATTTATTTACTAATAGTAAAATAATTCCGAAATAGAAATTTTAATTAATATTTCGTTTAACAATAATTTTTGTGACATTTCTGTAAATTAAAAAAAAAAATAAGTATAAAAGATGCATTTTTCTGGGGTTCAGGGCTATTCTACAAATTCGTAAATATGCCCGTTGTTATTTTTTCGTCGAGCTACCCAGTTTAAAAAAAGAAGTTTCTACGCCGAATAGAAGCCGAAATATTGCAAAATTTACAGCGCGCATCAATTTCACTTTCTCGCGCGCGCAACTCGCTTGGACGAGCTTCCCCCACCACCACGCTGCCGGCCGCCGGACAGTTTACTTAGCTCTTTAAAGAGCTCGTGAGTCGTTAATTTTCCACATTTTTCAATGCAATTCACGGGAAATCGTAGTTTACGTCGTAAACTTTAATTTGTGAAAAAATCAAGTCTTAATGTTTATAAACAATTACGCTACGATTTAAAAAAAATCTTATCTTGGCTCCTGTTGGTCGTAGAGGGTACTTTTTGTTTTTAAATTTGTATCTTTTTTGCCAGCTATCCATTGCATCTATTTTCGGTGAGGTAGGATAAATAGCAACAAGTTTATTCAAATTGTTTATAAGGGAAAACCGCACGGTTTTTAATGAAAAATTTGAGAATGTTAATGTCAAAAAAACCGTGATATTTTTAATAGGTCGCTTAATTACATCTTTAAGATTATAATGGCGCTTTCAGAATCATGTTGGGTTGAAAATTAACGCCTGCACAGAGGCCTAAATTTCATAACTTTTGGAGCCTCCGTTATAAACAAATTGAATTGTGCGAAAACTATTGCACCTACAGCGCCCACTTTTGGCACACTTTTAAAGTATGACAAAACTCTCAACTTGTCATAGGTTTTATAAAATTTTAACAATATAAAAATGGGCACTTTTCTTGTTTTTTTGCAATAACTTTTTTGTTTATTAACCGACTTTAATTTAACAAGTCTCATTTTGTAGATAATTTTACTCCCTACAAGCTGTCTGTGAGTCACTTTTCTCTAAAATTGATGGTTTTCCCTGCAAAGTGAAAAAACTGTTTTCCTCACTTATTTGTTTAAATAGAAATGTTAGCTAATAAAAGTTTTTGACTCACGGGATGAGAGATGTCTTGTATTATGTTCCTTTAGACAATTTTACAATAATATCGCGGTAGGACTTTTTTCGAGTTTCTCTTTTATGTTCGCTAATTTTCCTGGTGTAGATACATATAATTCTGTTAAACAAATACTAATAAAATCTCAAAGTTACATACTACATACTGTAAACTTTGCTACCACGTTATTTTTGAATTTTTAAAAAATACTTTTGTAAATATTTACATATTTTCCAGAAACAATTTTGAGGTACCAAAAACATATATGCAATTAATTATCACACATAAATTTCATTTAAATAATAATTACATTAATTAAAATTGTATACTTAATCATGGGAAAAAATAGTGCCTCTAGAAATGAAACACAAACAGTATTCAAGTGTTGTCTACACGAATTTGGATAACACCACTACTTATGTCTTTAGATATCATATGTTACTAACATATTACTGCTAATAAGTGACAAAAAATAAAGAATTTTGACACCGTATTGTTATTTTTCAGTGTCTCAAGCAAATATATTTACTGTAATATATTTTGTACAATTATTCACAATTAGAAGACAAAGACAACACATGTCTACATACGGGTAGCCCAACGAAAACGTACCGCAAGGCATTACAGGGTAGTAATGAACTTTTCGGCAAAATCCAGAAACAGGTAAAGTTTGCTTCTGAGGTGGACAACTTTTGGCGCAAAAAGCATAGCAAAATCTTCAACCCCCTAAGTGGGGGTGCCATCCCCCAAATTTTTTTAAATGGNCCCCCATTCCCATTTAAAAAAATTTGGGGGATGACACCCCCACTTAGGGGGTTGAAGATTTTGCTATGCTTTTTGCGCCAAAAGTTGTCCCCCTCAGAAGCAAACTTTATCTGTTTTTGGATTTTGCCGAAAAGTTCATTACTACCCTGTAGTGCGTTGCGGTACGTTTTCGATGGGCTACCCTGTATAGAGCCTTCATAAATGATTACAAGCCACATGACTAGTAATTTTGTTTCCCTCACGTTGACAATTGAATTTCCGCAAAATTAAAACAAAATTACCTACACCCTGTTTCACCGGCTATGATTGGTGTAATTTTTCACGAGATTCTATTCAACCAATCAGCGATCGCATTATCTCGGGCGTAGACGTAACGGTTTATCATTGTTCATGTAAACAAGTCATTAATATTGACGACGCCAAGATTTAGGGAATTTTCGTTACCAGTTACCTAAGTACAAATTGTGAATTGTTGAGTTACCTAGGCTCGGCGGTCACGTGGGTTGTAAACATTTATGAAGACCCTGTATGACAGTTAATGCTAACTAGAACTAATCTAATAGATCTGCTTCCACAACAGTTGAGGACTGATTTGAAACTATTAGACATATTTGACCAATTGATTTGTGACCTTAGACTCGCTGAAAGTACGTGACAACTTAAGTGGCCGGGTATATACAATAATATAAAAACAGTTTGAAACTGCTGTAGAAAGAAACCTAATAAAGTTTGAAAAGCCACAGGCGTGATGAAAAATTCTTACTGCCCATGTCAAAATCAGATTTATCCCAATATTTCAAAAATTTGTTTAAAAATTTTAAATAAAAATACAACATTGTGGTAAAATATGTTTTAGTAAATATTTGGCAATATGTGCTTGCTATTAAAAACAAAGAGGTAGATATAAATTATAAAATTATAGAATTTATTATTAAATTTTGCTGCTATAAAAGTCATGCATTATTTTGTGGAATTTTGTGCACAAAAAAAGATTATATGCAGTATTACAATAATACAAATACACAACAATAATATAGTAATTTTTTACAAGGCATTTGTTTCCGAATAGCTGATATAGCAAATAGCATAAAGAATGATCAGTTGTGGTCGACACAAAGTTTTCATCAAGTAAGTAGTGGTATTAGCATCTTTAAAAAAACAATGTTTGGCCAACTGCGGAAAACAATATTTTCATTGGACAATGAGCTAATTAATGGTAAAATATTGCATGCAAAACTTTTGAAGGATTCATTTGATATCATCAGGTGTTGAAACATATTTACGAATGAATAAACTTAAGATAAATGTTAAAAAACAAAAGCCATGATATTGGCCACTACTTATAAGTATAAACAAATGAGTACTTATCCAATTAATATCAAAATAGGCAATGAAATTATTGAAATTGTTACTGAGTTTAAATACTTAGATTTTATTGTGGATAATAGTCTTTCATTGAATGATTGTGATTACATTATTAAAAATACTATATTTTTTCTCCAGGGTAGCAAACTTTAAATGTTTACGGTAGTTACTTGTTATAGTAGTATAATCCGACATTATTTTGATTACTGTGCCACAGTAATGTACATGTTCAATCAAAACAAACTTCACAGTTACAAAATCTTCAAGATGAAGGCACCAATTCAAAATATGTTAGATGCATTGATGCGGTTATCAGTATCAAAGCGGATATATTAAACAAGCATGATTTTTGTTTACAGGGTTCTTCACGGTAAGTGACCTATTAGACGTATCAGAGGAACCAAAGACAATATGACTCTGAAATTTTGTTTACGAGGACTATCAGATAAGTTCTCTTCAATGAAAATAATGCCATCATACCGGAAGTAGCTGTCAACTTTGATATTTTAAATGAAACACCCTATATATTACTGCATTATCGACAAGATAAATCAAGATAAATTAGAAATAAGTCAAAAATGTTAAAGCTTCCCTATACCAAAATTTGAAGAGTTGGACGCGAATGAAACTCGGCCATCTACATACAATATCGTTCTTCGTAGAACATTGACTTTTTTTCATAATTACGTTAATAAAGCGCCTTGTTTCACGTATGTTGCATATTTTAAATAATGAGGGGGTATATTTACACAAAAATAATACCTAATAAGATTTCCTTCCATTGGGATATTATTATTAGCAACTGCAGGTACAATAAAGACCAAATAAGCATCCTTTCATTAAGAAAGAATGAAATGTAAAATAACCAAAATTTGAAATTAGTATACTCTCAACTTCATTCCAAATATCATAAAATTATAGTAATGCATTTATTAGTTATTTGAAATTNATTAGCCACTACTTATAAGTATAAACAAATAAGTACTTATCCAATTAATATCAAAATAGGCAATGAAATTATTGAAATTATTACTGAGTTTAAATACTTAGATTTTATTGTGGATAATAGTCTTTCATTGAATGATTGTGATTACATTATTAAAAATACTATATTTTTTCTCCAGGGTAGCAAACTTTAAATGTTTACGGTAGTTACTTGTTATAGTAGTATAATCCGACATTATTTTGATTACTGTGCCACAGTAATGTACATGTTCAATCAAAACAAACTTCACAGTTACAAAATCTTCAAGATGAAGGCACCAATTCAAAATATGTTAGATGCATTGATGCGGTTATCAGTATCAAAGCGGATATATTAAACAAACATGATTTTTGTTTACAGGGTTCTTCACGGTAAGTGACCTATTAGACGTATCAGAGGAACCAAAGACAATATGACTCTGAAATTTTGTTTACGAGGACTATCAGATAAGTTCTCTTCAATGAAAATAATGCCATCATACCGGAAGTAGCTGTCAACTTTGATATTTTAAATGAAACACCCTATATATTACTGCATTATCGACAAGATAAATCAAGATAAATTAGAAATAAGTCAAAAATGTTAAAGCTTCCCTATACCAAAATTTGAAGAGTTGGACGCGAATGAAACTCGGCCATCTACATACAATATCGTTCTTCGTAGAACATTGACTTTTTTTCATAATTACGTTAATAAAGCGCCTTGTTTCACGTATGTTGCATATTTTAAATAATGAGGGGGTATATTTACACAAAAATAATACCTAATAAGATTTCCTTCCATTGGGATATTATTATTAGCAACTGCAGGTACAATAAAGACCAAATAAGCATCCTTTCATTAAGAAAGAATGAAATGTAAAATAACCAAAATTTGAAATTAGTATACTCTCAACTTCATTCCAAATATCATAAAATTATAGTAATGCATTTATTAGTTATTTGAAATTATCTTATTTATTGTCTTTGCTAAAAACTTTTGCAACATTAAAAATTAGAGAAAAATTCTAAGAAAACCAACCAAAATCATTTCATTAATTGTTATGTTATAATTTTGATTCACGGTGAATGTTCCATGAATATAGGTAAAAAAAATTTAAAATATCTTCAATAGAATAATTATTTTGCAATGACGATTATCTCGAAAACGGTTAGATTTAGTACAGAGAAGCTTTAACATTTTTGATTTATTTCTAATTTATTTCTAATTTATTTTGTCGATAATGCAATAATATATAGGGTGTTCCATTTAAAATAACGAACATCAACGATAATGCCATCAACGATGGCATTATTTTTATTAAAGAGAACATATCTGATAACCGCCATAAACAAAATTTCAGAGTCATATTGTCTTTGGTTCCTCTGAAACGTCTAATAGGCCACTTACCGTGAAAAACCCTGTATAAAATAGTTCAGAGTATTCCGCCGTCATACTTTAGTAGTTTCTTAGTAACAAATGAAGACATCAATATTCAACAAGATGTAGAAAACATTTTCATATTCAAAAACCTAATGCTAAAAAATGTTGGAACACGCTGTTTTATAAGGGATTAAACAGTTAATATGTTGATAATTTAATAACTTTAAAGAGGCACTTAATTAATCACAATAAAAAGTACTTTTGTGTTATAGACAAAATAAAGGTGTCATCTTTAAATTCTGTCGTTGCGAGTACTGTATTGTATATCAGATTGTAAGCAACTCTGTTATTGTATTTTGTTTCTTGAGTAAGTGTAATCGGTTATATGTTTCTATATTAGGCTTGCCTACTTGTTAATAAACTACTACCATAGGTTAGATAGGCTTGTTTTAAATTTATGTAACAACATTTCCATTTAAAATAAAGCAACTACTTCTGGTATAACCAACCGCAAGGAATCAGAAGTAGGTTTTCATTGAAAAAGACATATCAAAAATTCCATACCGGTTCACCTTGAATAGAGTACATTGAATGTTTTAGTTACTTCGATTCAAAATTGCATTTTCAACAGTTTTTTCCGATTTAGATTAAAAGTTTCAGCATGATAAAAAATTTTATTTTTTTTATTAGCCTGTAAATATTTCCTAAAAAAGTTAGTTTGAAATTGCATTAGTAGCTAAAATGTTGAAGTAGTCAAAAATGTTAAATTTTTGTCATTGCTTAAAACTTCACTTTTCTTCCTGTAAAACCGCAAATGATAGAACAATGAATGCTTATTAATTAGTCCATATGTTGCCTATTTTACTCATATCTAATTTATGTTGCTAGTAGTAATCAGAAACGAGCAATAGGGGTGACCCTACATCTTGGACAGAGGGCATCCTAATCCTCAACTTAGTTTGTGTACACTGTATATTTATTTCAGATGATCCACATTAATGTAATATTACTACATCCGTAAGATACATTATAACTTCCTGGAATAATTTAATAATTCATCCATCATTAAATGAGTAACTGCACACGGTGCACCATTTTATCATTAAATTTGCCATGTCTACATATTAATTGCGGGATTGATTCATACAAGGACAAAAATTATAATAGTGTGCATACATTTTGCGGTAAAAAATAGGTCCGGTAGATGGGAATCTTTTTGTTTATCAAACGCTGAATCATTTTGTCTATATTTAAAAAACAATATAAAAGTAATAATTATCCTTGAGATCCCTTATAAGTTGCTGTTATTTTTTTATGCGTCAATATTACTGTCCTGACAAAACACTAACTAAGATTTTTTGGGACAACTTTATTTTTCACTTCTTCATTCCGTCAGAAATAAATGATTTCTGTTGGCCTCATAATATGCATCAATTTCCTCTTTCAATTGGTTATAATCTACAAAATGATGTTCCCGTAGCTGTTTTGTCAAATTTCCGAATCATGTAGAATTGTTAAAATGCTTGGTGCATATGTCTTTTAGCAATAGACATTTTCAAACGACGATCTTCAAAAATTATTTTGTTCGATTATCCTCCAATCAGGATTGGTTGCATTTGAGGACCTTCTACTGTTCGAGTCATCTCCAATGTATTCAAAACCCCACTGCAATTGTTTTGATCAATACTTTACTTTAAGGTTGGCGTTTAATAGACAAGAAATAGCAGTTCTAGTAAGACAATTATAGAAAAAGTAGATCCAGTCACTAACACTAAACTAGAGCAACTTCCTTTAATATTTTGTATTGAAAGATCATGTAGAACATGTAAACATCAGATAATGTACCTTTCCTGTTCTGTTGAGAAAATTTGTAAAGATACTCAATAATTGTGATTAATGCATGTGTTAATAGTTTCCTAAAAGCATTCTGGAGGGTGTGATTATGTTAATAGTATCGTACGCGATTTTATGTATATTCAACAAACATGCAAAATTCAGGAAACCTCACATACGAGGTAAAAATATGCTTTTTCTTCCTTATTATCAGTTGTCTTATACCCTGAAGAAAACTTATAACTGATATATAACTGATACAGTAAAGATATATTGTTTCTAATTTCCTTAGATTTTCTAAAATGCTGGACAAAAAATTGCACATATAAACAAACCCCTTAAAATATTGTGGGGCTTTGTCATTACACGGTTGTGAGTATTTTTAGGATTGCAAATTGCTGCAAAATTAATAAAACAAAATTATGAACGAATTGAAATCAAATTTGACACACATGTAAAAAAAATGTTACATCTATAACCACGCATCTGTTGTTTATATCATGACTAAATATTTTTTCTAATGCCTCTCTTCTATTTGAATCCGGCATTAAAATTTGTACCAACTCGAAATATAAGAATCTTCACCTCAGTCTTCTCTCATATCTATATAACATATTCCAATAATTCTTTGGGTAAACTTTCATATTATTTTTGTGGAATGGAAGAATATTCTACAATAAATTAAAGTTTCATTTACTGTCATTTCAACTATTTTTAATATAATGTTCACAAAAATCCTTCTTACTGTGTTAACAAATGAAGCTACAACTTTGAAAATTTAATAATGAAAAGGTCATACCCAATAATACTACATGTATATTTCGAAATGATAAAACAGAAAGAATTAATTTAATAATTCTATATTGATTATTTTACTTACTTTTACAATTAAATAATAATTTCATTTGCAAGTCAGTGTCACTGTAGAAACGGCTAGAGAAATTAACACGTAGGTATATATGGTACATCTATATGTGGAATACAATTAGTATAATATATTTCCTTATTGTTTATGGGACTAATACGTATATTTTACGTGTTTCTGGCTCGTGACTTAATGAAGCTACTACGTCCTTTTCTTTAATATTTTCCATACAAATTATAACATTATAAATATGTTTTCTTTGTGTTCGAGGATCTAAAATTAGTTTCATCCATTCATTCATGAATCATCTCATAATCATAAGTCGTATATTAAGGATCATTATTCTCATTAATACTCATTTCACCATTACCTGATATGTTTTTATTGTCTATAAATAAACGACACATGTAACTTTCCGTTACTAACTTAACACTTATTTTTCATAGTATCAGCTGTATTGACAGGTGATTTTGAAAAAAATAGCTACATTAAGGACAAGGATTTTTTGTTGAAACATTAGATTATGGATTATTCCTACTAAAGTCTGTCAAAGCAAAAGTAGTCACCCACAAATAAATTATATTATCATATTTTGACCTAATACTGATAAGTCTAGTTTTATCTCCTATCCTTCTGAGTTACCCGCTTAAAAAATAAAATGATACGAATTTTTACTTTTATTTTATCGAATGTAAGGTAATCACGTGTCCCGGTCAACAACCGACATTCGTGGACTGACCAATTCCTGAAAAGAAGCAGATTTTCTCGCAAACGCCAGATTTCAAATAGCCCCAAAAAATAAATGAAAAGGCTTAAGATCAGATATCCTGGTTGGCTACTCTACAGAATCTATTCTTCCAATTAATTTCCATGATGAAGAAAAAAATCTTGTAGGATGGCCAGCCACGTCAACTGATATTAAACCCTAGATTTTTTTATGAGGCGTCTGATATCTGGTATTTGTTACAAAACTAGCGTGTATCCAGGTCTAAATGGTTCGTTGGACATCCTATATAAAGATACATATATGTATAATAATATATGAATGTATATGCAAATATCTGCATCATATTCATACTTAATATAGAAGATTTAATGTCATCATGAATATAAAATGACACTAAGTCATCTATTTGCAATGTATACGGAATAATGTAAGGTTAAGAGAGCCTTGAAATAGAAAAAACGTTACATTATTACAGAACATAAAATAATAGTACCTATATGAAAGATATAGATATATTCTTTGAAAAAAAAAATTGGTAGTCTCCTAATTTACTATTTTTTTATTTTTCTTGTTAATTTAACAGTAATTATTAATTCCTTCCCTTTTCTCTTTTCCAGCTAAATGCTCAACAAACATATTCAGAATTTCAACATGAAATTTGGGATCTTTTAAATAAACAAGGCAACCTAAACAACATTCCTGACACTCAAACTTATAGACAAATTAGGTACTACTCTGTTATTGGTCCAGCTGCTCTTTCTCCAGAGGAACTAGACAGGGTAAGTTTTAGAAGAAATAATTGGATAAATAGATTTATTACTAAAAAAATGAATTTTATCTGAAATCTGTCTCACTATGGGAAGTAGATAAAATTTAATTTCAAAAATATTATTAAATTCCCAATACGTCACTTTAAAAAAACTATTAAGAAAGCACCAAAAGATAGCAATAACTGGATGTTTAAAGATTGCTTCGTTGTCAACAGAGACATCATTAATTAAATTTATTTTTGCAGCATCAAGAACTGATTTGAAGCTACAAGACATACTTGACACGTATTACTTGATAAGTTCTTCCTTAACATTATTTTCAAAGGAAGTATAAGTAGGAATTTAGGTAGCTGAATATTTTTGATAAATTGAAATAGTCCAAGGCTAGCTGCTAAAACTGATGACCTATTATTTTTTTTTGTTTTTTCTGCTATCCACACATTCTCATTTTTACTTTTTAATTAAATTTAGATATTCCTAGTTCAGTTTAAAGGAAATTATATCTTTAGCTTGGGTATAAGAAAACTAAATATTAGTAAATAAAAACCACTCTATAACTTAGACGCACGGCATAGATAGTATATCTCATCTCTACAAAATAATTGCTATATTTCGTGTAGTCAATTGAAATATTATTCAAATATAAACTAGCATCTATATTCTAGGTATTTTCTTACAATATTGGTATGTCGAACATATGCAACCATCAATACATATTCACACATATTCAGACTTATTCTTATTTCTGATATATTTTGAAATATAATATCTATGTATATACATATAAATAAATGGAACACTAATAAATTTTAAATAAATATTAGATTTAAAAATCTAAATGAACAGAATTTTGTTCATATTTTCTTTACTTCAGTTATAAAAAACTAAGTAAATAAATTTGATTTAAAGGAAAATATAATTGAACGTATTAATTTCCTACATTTTTTTATTATTCGTTGTTACTAATTATGTATTGTTATTAATGTTATTAATTCATATAATTTACATCTTTTACTTTTACAATATATTCATATACGAGTAATTTTTTTGTATGTCTTCTAAACATGTCTTAGTATCAAATGAAATTAAAAGAATGCAAATAATCTTCAATTTCACTTTTCATATATATTTGCAAATATCTTTCCAAATCAAGTAAATCAAATAAAGTCAAGCCGTGAATCAATATTCCTAGTTCACAGTCTACAAAAGATAATAAATATAAAACAACATTTTAAAATTAAATGTTAATTTATTTCACTTTTCTTTTAGTATAACAGGTTAATTAACGACATGCTATCAATATACAACGCTGCCTCAGTTTGTGCCCTGAATGAACATTTTCACTGTGGACTGAGACTCCAACCAGACTTAACAAAAATAATGGCAAATAGTCGAAATTGGGAAGAGCTTCAACATGTCTGGACAGAATGGAGGCGAAATTCAGGACAAAAAATGAAGGACACTTATGATCAAATGGTTAAAATATCAAATAAAGCGGCTAGACTGAATAGTGAGTATTCGCATAAATAACAATTTACGTATTTTTTTGTAATTTGTGGCCTGCTTAAGTATCAATATTAAATATTTCAGATAATTTTTCTCTTTATTTACTAGAAATATGTCTTTTTGACAATTATATAATCGACAAAAGATATATTTTGTTTTTACAACAGTGAATATGTTTACCAGTAATTTCTAAATTTAGTTAATTTCAGTAAATAATTGATGTGTAATTATTTTATTATTATTATCATTATTATTAAAGCAATTTTTCTAAAAAATATTATGATTTATTTATTATATCAGATTTCACTGATACTGCCGACTACTGGAGCTTCCCGTTTGAATCGCCAGCATTGACTGTAGACTTGGAGGATGCATGGGAAGAAGTGAAACCATTATATGAACTGCTTCACGCTTACGTGCGTCGAAGGTTGCGTGAATATTACGGACCAGAAAGAGTAAGCAGGCAAGCACCTCTGCCAGCGCATATATTGGGAAACATGTGGGCACAGTCCTGGGAAAATATTTTCCACATCACACAGCCTTATCCAGGAAAAACGTTTTTAGATGTTACACCAGAAATGGAGAGACAGGTAAAGCCTTCCTTTAATAATATAAGGCAATCTTTTTGACTATTTTGCTTACTAAGCGTTTATTCCAAACAAATCTGATTAAAAAAATGTGTTATCAGGATTTTATTGTTACTTCAAAAGTTGAGGAACAAAAATCATATGCAAATTTTTTCTCACTGGTTTATGTACCTTCAATGTGTTAAACGAAACAGCAAAAGTAGAATTTTTTCTAGTAGTCTTGAAAGTTTGTTGCTTCATTCTGTCATTACGGAATGTGCAGTTCATCATAAAAACTTTGTGTGCTAAAAGTTAAATCCGATTCTACTATAGCTCATAATTTATACAAAGTGCCACCTAAATATAGTCCTTTTGAATACTCCTAAACGTTCTATGCACGATGTATGAATAATTGTCTGCACGTCAATGATGGTACACAAGCGTTTATCGTACCCTTACCAATTTTTAACAGGTGTGTTGTGGTTCTAACAGAGAACGGTTCTAGGATGGTTCAAATTAGTTGACCATTCCATTCATAAGAATAGCTAAGCCAAGACACACTGGCAATACAGTTGGGTAACTATTCTGAACTGTTCTAGGACTGTCCGCTGACAGAACCAAAACAAGCCTAACGAGTACAGAAAAATTATAAATTCCAGTATGTGGAAATGAACCCTACTGATAATGAGTAGGTATCGCATTTTGTTGGTTTGTTTTTTGTATATCTTTAGCGAATATTTGATATCTAATATTCACATGACACGACATTTTTTTACGTTTAACAAACATTTGCAGTCACCGCATATTATCTGTTGTACATTTGAAATATCTTTTTAACAAATTGTTCTTATTATTCTTAGTTCACATATGTAATATAAATGTATTTGAGAAATGATATTACGTAATATTTAAAAATAACAAAATATATGGAATACGAATTTATGGTATAATGAATTTATATTTTACAATACCAATTACACTGCCCCACAAAAAAATGATCGAATCTGGTATTCAGACCCATGTATTTTTTTCCGCTGATTCCGAATCTGCCTTCAGATTTGGCCCAACGGGTCTGAGTTTTCGGGAAAATTCAAAAAACAGGTCAAAATTCACAAAAAACGTCATTTACGATCGACGAAAGTTATAAAAAATCAAATTATTCTACCAGCTCACTAGACGTATGATTTTTCACTCGTTTAATTCCAATTTATCGTCATAGAGTCAGACAAGCTGGTCCAAGTTCATTCAAAAACCGAAAATAGATCAAAACGCCATTTTCACGGCATAATTCGTGTTCCAGAATTCTGGATAAATTTTTTTATCCACCCACCCATTTATGAATTCATACATCTTTCTATCCAGTCGTTCATACTTGAATACGCATGTTTATCCATCCACCTGTACCACCTATAAAACTCACCCATCCACCCATCTATCCATCTACTTTTTGTACTGAGAGATGAGATAACGGCCTAGAAGATTGAGAATGCAATAAAACTTGTAGAATACTCTACTTTCATATTCATATCTGAGATGTTTGATGAACTACAAATTGCACATCCTTCATTAACATCTGGATTGATTTCCTGAAAATCTTAGAGATTAAAGCGAAGAACAAGGCAAACGATCTCATCAGGATATGAAGGTTATAGAACAGCGATATCAAGGAAGATGGGATGAAATCATGATGGCTGATTTTTGTTAGTTGTTAAAAAGAGAAACGAAAAATAGAAGGACTAAACGAAAGCGTAACCCTTTGCAAAGATCCTTTGAAGAAAAGAGAACACGTTCTAGCAATAAAAATAAGAATGATTTGTAGATTTCGTTTTCTTTTGTTTAGAAAGTAGAGTATTCTACAAGTTTTATTGCATTCTCAATCTTCTAGGCTGTTATCTNCAATTTTTAACAGGTGTGTTGTGGTTCTAACAGAGAACGGTTCTAGGATGGTTCAAATTAGTTGACCATTCCATTCATAAGAATAGCTAAGCCAAGACACACTGGCAATACAGTTAGGAAACTATTCTGAACTGTTCTAGGACTGTCCGCTGACAGAACCAAAACAAGCCTAACGTGTACAGAAAAATTAGAAATTCCAGTACCTATGTGGAAATGAACCCTACTGATATGGTCGTTGTAATGAGTAGGTATCCCACGCATTTTGTTGGTTTGTTTTTTGTATATCTTTAGCGAATATTTAATATGTAGTATTCACATGACACGACATTTTTTTACGTTTAACAAACATTTGCAAAGTGACCGCATTATCTGTTGTACATGTGTAATATCTTTTTAACAAATTGTTCTTATTATTCTTAGTTCACATATGTAATATAAATGTATTTGAAAAAGGATATTACGTAATATTTAAAAATAACAAAATATATGGAATACGAATTTATGGTATAATGAATTTATATTTTACAATACCAATTATTATTAGGGAACGCCATGTCAAGTGATTAAATCACCTTTTTGCTACTATCTTGGATCTTGATGAAATTTGGTGTTAGTGCTGATTTAAGTTTCACTAGTGGTATAAATGGGGTCCTGGGGGCCTCCAATATAAAGACAGTCACTGATGCGTATTCAAACAAACTGGCAAGAATTAAGTGGTACTGTTGTGGAAACGTAGCGACTAGCATCGACAACTTTTGCGATTTGCATGATGGTTGCAATGCTAAGGTTTAATCAGTTATAGTTTTAATTCTGTTATCTCACAAAGTTGCTCAAATAATCCATCACGTCAATTTGGGGCAGATTTTTTATACTTATGACTTTGAAACAAGACCTACTAGAGACTTATGTTTTGGTGAACTAACTAAACCCATTACTGATTTTAAGCTACAAAAGTATAAATTTTAACAGTTTATACTTTGTTGTCAAGATATGAGCTATTGAACATGAGGTTTGAATTTTACGTATTAAATTTTGTGTAGTTTCAAACTAAAATAGCACAAAACCTTTTTCTTCAACCAAATTCGTGCTATTATCACTAGAAAGGGCAGACCTTTTTCTTTTAGAGTCATCTTGTTTCATTTTATGAGTTCATCCTTCAGGTCAGAAAAATTACTCTGAAAAAAACATAATCTGCAAAACAATGATTGTTCGTTACACTGCAATTAACATACTTCAGATGTTAGGGTCAATTTGTTGTGGGTTTTTAAGTTTGACTTACTCTTGTTTATATACTACTTGCCAAAAAGAAACTTTTTATCACGGAAACCAAACATAGTCCACCTAAATATACCATAGGGAACAGTGAAAATTCAATGTGCCACTATATAGAATTCCATTCTAGATATTTGAAATAAAAGGTTTGCGTCGTGATGCAGGCAATTTGTTCATCAAATTTCAACCCAGATCGTCTACTTAGTACTCACTCTAATTTTAAGCCAGCTGTGTGAGAATGGAATCCTGTATGGTGGCACATTGAATTTTAATTTTTTGAAGATATACTACTTATGAAGTTTTACACAATATCGTCTCAGACACATATCTGTGCCTACACCAAATTTCAGCAAGATTGGAGATGAGAAAACAAATAGGTATTACCAAATTCAAATTGGACATGGATTATAGGTATAAATTGCAATAAAAAACTTCCTAAAACATTTCATTTTTGAAAATATTTTCAATATTGGGATTTGTTTGAATTTTCGAATTGTCAGTTCCATTCCGCATAAAAATCGACCTAGTTTTCTCACAGGCTAAATAAAGAATAAAAGGAGTTCAAACAAATACACAAAACAATTTTATTTTTCAAGCGGATAATAAATTTTCTCCTGTTACTCACTACCAAGCAACTTTAAAGCAAATTGGGATAGTTTTCATAACACTATTTTCTTTTTATACAATTTTTATGTGTTTGTCATATGTTCTCTCATAGCCTCTTTAAAACTTATTATGTGGTACTATTTTATAACTTTAGCGATGTTCTGCAATCACTTCCTTTATTGAAAATTATTTATTGCACAGTGCTTTTAAAAAACAGCACATCGAAGGTAAATTTTAAAAAAAACCCTTAAACTGTTTCTTCACTTCCTGAAAACATGTTGTGTAAACTTTTCCCTTCATTTCCTACAAGCAAATTACACATTTGGCAATCAAACAAAGAACAAACTGATTCGTCCTTTTCAGATCAACCTTAAAAGAATTAAATAAAAAGTGAAAGCAATTTTGAACACATATTTAAATCAATTATTGTTAATATGTTCTCTCGAAATTATTTGGTATGGTACACTCTTTTTATTAGATCGAATTAAAAAAGAGAATGTTCATAGCCAACTGCTTGAAAAAAGGGAAACATCCGTAATTTACGACATAAACGATTCCAGCTTTTAAAAGTAACATTCTTTAGTGCCAAGAGTAAGTACATATTTTGAATATCCGCTGATGCATTGCTCAAGAAAGTAATTACTCTAATGAGGAACTCGGTACTAATTTAAAACTAGTTTTTACTTCCGTAAACAGCTGAAATTGACCCACAAAGAATCGGACTTCTAGAGCAGATACTATCTCAGTTAATTGATTAATCGCTTACAATATGTTTTATTTTAAATGCTTTTCATTTTTGTTTAATTGTCAAATGCAATAAAAACTGTTTTGGAAAGTTTAGAACATATTCAAAGTATTTATTTATATAAATCGATTTCTCATTTAATTTTAATGAGCATACATCTAAAATAAGCGCTGCGTTTTCAATATCTAATAAAATACCGCAAAAGAGCGTTGTTCGTAAAAACATAGACGGCTTTCATTGAATGAAACTGAGAAACAAAATATGACCTGGTATCTCTCCGATTTTACAGTTATAATAACTGTTGAAAATACCCACTACCTCATTCTAAACAAGTGTCAAATTTGGTGCACGGTTTTCAGGGTCACTGATCACGAATTCGAGTTCAGATTTACAAAAATTCGTTTTAAAAAATTTAATCAATTACCTATGTATTTTATTAGTCATTACCTGAGATTAGGCAGAAAAGCCGTGAATAGACCTTTTACAGAGAAAAGAACAACATATAGACGAAAAAGAAGGTGAAGACATGATAGGGTACTCAGGTTATAAAGTAAACAAAAATACATATTACAAAATGAATTTCGCAATTCGTAATCATTGAGGTTAGAAAAAAAACGATCAATTCTGACCGCGTTCGGCGAGGTCTTAACCATATAAATGAACATTTGAATATATATAAAAAAATTATTGTATTTTTCCTAGCACTTTATCCTGAATTTTTGCTATTTTTGACCCGTTTTTTGAGATTAGGAAAATCCTGTGATGTGATAGCTCAATTCTGACACCGGATTCGTGATCAGGAGACAAATATACTACGGATAATATATGTCGCATGAAAAGTACAGACAACTTCTTTGTGTGTGTGTGGTTGTGTAATCGACCGTTTCCATACATATCAGCGACCCAGTATAACCACAAGTTGTATTTCTACCCAAGTAAGTCGTTCCGTCAAGCGCTACGCCCTGTATTTTATTACAGCAGTTGTATGCTCTATACAGGGTGTCCCACCGGGAACTGCGTCGATCGATATCTAGGAAAGTATTGCTCCGAAAAATTTTAAAATTTGGCAACATGACAAACTTGTTCTCTACGAAATCATATATTGTTTTTCTTGTTTAGGCTGGAAAATCCCTGTATCATTNTTTTTTTAGTTATTATTTTATTTGAGTAAATTTAAATGGTAACAATGAATAAACAAAACATCAAGGATTTTATTTTTGTGCTTACTTTTGTTCTACACGTTTTACTTTCAAAGATTTCAGTATCTTAAAAGGCTTGAAATTTCACTATTTCTCGGCCGGGAATATGGCCACCTTAATTGACCCGTTTTTTTTAGGTTAGAAAAAGAACCATTAATTCTGACCGCGGATTCGCGTTCGGCGAGGTCTTATATAAATGAACTTTTGAATATAGAAAAAAAATTGTATTGTATTTTTCGTGAATTTTTGCAATTTTTGACCTGTTTTTTGAGGTTAGGAAATTCCTATGATGATAGCTCAATTCTGACACCGGATTAGTGATCAGGAGGCAAAAATACTACGGATAATATATGTCGCAAGAAAAGTAAAGACAACTTTTTTTTGTGTGTGGCTGTGTAATCGACCGTTTCCATACATATCAGCGACCCAGTATAACCACAAGTTGTATTTCTACCCAAGAAAATCGTTCCGTCACGCGTTACGCCCTGTATTTTATTACAGCAGTTGTGTGCCCTATACAGGGTGTCCCATCGGGAACTGCGTCGATCGATATCTAGGGAAGTACTGCTCCGAAAAATTTAAAAATTTGGCAACATGACAAGCTTGTTCTCTACGAAATCATATATTGTCTTTCTTGTTTAGGCTGGAAAATCCCAGTATCATTCTAATTCCCTGAGCAGAAGCAGAAATTCGTCCATAAATAAAAGTTTAAATATGACCTGGAAGATCAACGATATGGCTCATTTCTTTCAATATGATTCCAAAACACATTGTTTAATTATTGAAGACCACTTTGCAGGAACTCCATCTCTTGTCAAATATTCAATGAAATATAAATATTAAAAAGTTGGATGTTTTGTCCCATTAGTCTTCTGGGAAAAATATATAACCCAGTTACATAATATCCTACGAGAAACCCATATCTTAATAACTGGAAAATAAATGTGTGTTGAAAATTATTCTGCACAACTTCATGATTTTATCTGTAAAATTATTGATTAAAAAGCCTATCGACAGAAACTATGTCTGTGAAACTACTGTCGTAGAATTTTTTACATACTATGGTTGGAATTTCATTATTGGATCGGAATTATCTGCAACAATATTTAGTGTCCTCTCTTCCATCTTCGCTAGAATTTATTACTGCAGTTCTCGTACAGAACAAGCAACAATACTGCCAGTATCTAAAACAAACTACCTCCGACATTACAATAAATGACCTAGAGTATAAAACATCTATCTATTTGGAGAAAACGTTAAGTTTAGAAATTTATATAGAACTGTTTTCATTATTTTGATCAATTATTGACCGTCCGACTCGCAGACACCTTGCAGAATTTTTCTTCCTTTCTTTAAGTTTATAGTTTGCCATAAAAAAACCTGTTAATATTTCTCAGAAAATTTTGCTGCATATTTTTAGAAGGCATTTCAATAATCAACGAAGCAAGTCAATTTGAATAAGCAGTTTCTCGTTTCAAAATAATGACTATAAAACATTTATTTGTTTATTGAAAATTGAACAAGCTTGGGGATTTGGAAAATAAAATCACCAAAATCAAAAATTATAAAAATCAATAAATCAAAATAAAATGAATAAATTAATTGAAATTAACAGAAAACAATGCAATTGTTATCTAAAAACATTTGTAAGCTTGTAGAACATTCTTAATCTTTGATATATACAGGGTGGCCCATTAAGAACTAAACCCCGTGTAAAAAATGTTTGTCTGTTTTAATATAATTATATTGGCCTTTTAGATGTAGTTGTTAAGCTTTTTGCGATGATCCAACTGGTAATCCATAGACTACTACGATTTTTTTGCCATCAATTTTTTCGAATATTACTTTAGGGATTTTTGTATTAAAAATGTGGCAACGTGGCGTTCTTCAGCATCACTTAAAACCCTGTGTCCCCAATATCATCAATTTTTTTTCAAGATTAATTTTTTTATAGAGCCTCAATTTTTATTTATGGAATTTGTGTAGAAGGCACTGAAAATTCCTGTAAATTATTTTTAATCTACAATACTGTTCCTCTACTTCAGTCAAACGGTAATTCTGTACCGGTAAAAGAGTGGTTAAATATCCATTTTCAAAATCTGTTGATAGAGCTCAACAGTCCGTTAAAAGAATGGCCAGCTAGGACCCAAGACCTGACTCCCTTGAATAAGGGCACATGTGCTGAAATTAACCGGGGTCAATTTAGGAAAAGTACAAAAATATTTTGAGGTATGGAAAACGTATTGAGTTTCAATTTTTTTGCTTACTTATTTTAATGTAATTTGTCGAAGTAAAATAATCTTATTAGTTAAGTATTGCTCTTAAGTTAATACTTTAATTTGTCAAGTAGGTAGAGGAACAATATTGTAGATTAACAATAATTTCCAATGCATTCTATATTTTTTAACGGATAAACAAATTCTATAAATAAAACATTTGAGGCTCTATAACAAAATTAATATTTGATAAAAATTGATGAAATTTGAGCCACAGGTGATGCTGAAAAACGCCATGTTGCCATATTTTTGTAAAAAAGTCCCTAAATTAATTTTCGAAAAATTGATTGTAAAAAAACCGTAGTAGTCTGTGGTTGGAGTTGGATCAAAATTTTTTAGACGGGTGTCCTAGTGTTTAATGAAGCCAAACTGTGTTTAAAAATTAAATATCTCTACTAGCACTACTTCTAAAGTTTTCACTTAAGTTGACACTCCACAATCAATAAACGTTATTAATATAGATATTAAAATAGTTTTCCAAATACTGCTAGCTAAATATTAGAAAATTAAACGTATTTATTTTAGATTTTACCTGAAGTTTTCTTTAATATATTTTACATACCTATGTTCCAGGGTTATTCTTCCATTGATATGTTCAGGCTGGCCGAAGATTTCTTCGTCTCACTTAATATGAGTGCATTGCCACTAGACTTTTGGCAAGGGTCAATTTTTGAAGAACCTTTGGATAGAGTTGTACTTTGTCAACCATCTGCATGGGACTTTTGCAACAGAAGAGATTTTAGGTGAGATATAATACGCCTTTATACAGGGTGTTACAAAATTCGCGTACACGGACTGTGGGATCATATTAAGCTAGATAAGGTGATAAGAAAGTGTCTTTATGATTTTTCAAGCAGACCAGTATTTTTCGAGATATAGCAGTATCAAATATCCAAAAATAATAAAAATATACCGGGTGATTCCTTAACAACGAGAAAATCGAAAGCTGAACATATTACACGTAAAATGGTGACCATTGGCGCAAATATGCCTCATCCGGAAGTTGATAGTTTCGGAAATACAGAGTGTTGAAAGTAAAAATTTTAAATCGCTTTTTTGCGATTATTCTGAAACTATGGAGGTTAGGAACTTGAAAATTTGTGAAACAAAATTTTTTTAAGCGACGATTAAAATACGTGTTGCAATTTCAGCGTTGGTCATAGAGGGCGCCACTTACGACCAATTTTACCGAAAATTTAGTTAATAATTTATTACCCTGTATATCTAATATGAAACTTGATCCAAAACCTGAAAGAGCAATCATTTTTCCATTAATTATGTACTCTTGTTTCATTTCAGTATCTGGATTCGTTTTCGAGAAAAATCGATTTAACGAACACTATGTTTTAATGATACGATAAATTAAAAGCGAAACAAACTAAGTGTTTCTTCATGTTATTACAACAATTAATAAAACAAATGAAATACGTAATAATGATTTAAAGTAATAATTGTACGAAGAATCCACCGTTGACACTGATACACTTTACACAACGTTTTCTGAGATACCTTCGGGTTTGAAACAACATATTGGGATTGCGTTTGACTTCGCTGGCAGCGATTCGTATTCTTTGGCACAACTCTTCACACGAACCAAATCTTTCATTCAAGACCAAAAAGAAAAATCAAGAGGATTGAAGTCCGGATTTCTGGGTGGGCAAGCAAAAATGCTTACATGGCCAATCTAGCGAATTGGAAAAACTACATTTAAATATGCACGCACTGGCTGAGAAAAATACGGTGGAGTTCCGTCGAGCATGAACCACATGTCTCTTCTTAAATAAAGTAGAACTTCTTATAATAATCGCAAAAAAACGATTTAAAATTTTAACTTTCAACACCCTGTATTTCCGAAACTATCAACTTTCGGATAAGGCATGTTTACGCCAATGATCACCATTTTAAGTGTAGTATCTTCAGCTTTCGACTTTCTCATTGTCAATGAATCACCCTGTATATTTATAAATTTCAATAATCAATCATTATATAAACAATTACGACAAACGAGTTACAACAGTTCAAAATTTCCACCGTCTGCTGTTAAACATACTGAAGCACATTGTGCTACTGCTCTAATGGATTTGCGTATCCTCTGGTGTTATTTGCTGTAGGTATTGATTGAAATAGGCGGTTCTGCAATTTATTCAAATTTGCCACTGGTGTTGTGTACACCAACGTTTTTAAGAAACCCCAAAATAAAAAATCTCTTGGCATTAGGTCTGGAGAACGATATGGCCAAGCAAATGGATCGCCTCTGCCAAGCCAACCGCACTGCTTCACCTGCACGATTATTTGAAGCTCCGAGAGCCATCAGCATATTATCATACTATTCACGATTTGAATAATTGTGGCCTATTATTTTGCAGTTTGTATTGACAGGTATTTTTATTGTACTGTAACGATGTCAAAGTATTGATAAATGCTTTCTGAATTGTCATTAATTGTTATAGAGCTGTCTGTTTCAAACAATACAACAAATGACGCCAGAGATGGTACGTACGCAACTCCGTTCGAGCTGTAGCACAATGTGCTGAAGCATGTTTAGCAGCAGGTGGTGAAAATTTTGAATAATTCGTTTGTCATAACTGTTTAACAAATGATTAAAAATTGAAAATTTTTATGATTTTTGGATATTTAAAACTGCCGTATCTCGAAAAATATCGGTCTGATTGAAAAATGATAGACATTTTTTTATGGCCTTATCTAGCTTAATATGATCCCAGGGTCCGTGTCCGCGAATTTCGTAACACCCTGTATAGTCTATAACACTAAATTAGTTTAGTTTACTCAGAAATACGATATATTAATTTTACCTTAGGTACGACGTACGTCTTTCACAACCAAGACGATTATTTATAATTATATATTATTTCAGGATCAAGATGTGTACCAATGTTAACATGAAGGATTTAATAACAGCTCATCATGAAACAGCTCACATTCATTATTTCATGCAGTACAAGAATCAACCAAAAGTGTTCAGAGATGGAGCAAATCCTGGTAAGTCTATAAAGAAATAAGATAATTCGACGGTAAATTAAAAAATTTATTCCTGCCAACTAAGACGATCCGAAACTAATTTTACTTGATATGTTATTGGAATAGTGTTTAAAAATAAGTCTACATTTACGTTGGATCAAATTTGTTTAGATTTCTCTCACCAAGTAAAATAAACTTTTTACCTAATGATACTGCCGAAAATAACTGCTCTGCGAACTAAATCCCCGTCAATAAAACAACCAGATACAAATCAGTTTGGAACTTATTAGCTCTCATCATTACGCCATAGATGAGACAACCAGCCAATGATGATCTATCTGTTTGGATGTCAATCTACTGATTTCGTTTTTTAGTGTGGATGAGATATAACCTACAAAGTATGTTGTATCCTAATTGTCACTGCTATTCAATGCTTACTAACACAAAGTATTGCCTCTTACTTACCGGCAGATAGCAACCTACTAAACTATAGGTACCATAAAAGCAAACCTAGTATCACAGTATTTAAGTACCTTTTAAAAAACATATTTTATTATTAGCTTAACACTTTTTTTTCTATTTCAAAAGTATTAAGCTAGGTAATTCAAACAGATTAAAAAAAAAATAAATTTTAAAAAATCAAATGAAATGAAGCTAAACAACGTTCTTCAATGCCGGAAATAAAAATATGTAAAAGTAATGGCTCTACAGGCAAGCTTTCTAACTGTCAATATTAAGGGAAGAAATACAAAAAAAAAAACNCCTGTCAACTAAGACGATCCGAAACTAATTTTACTTGATATGTTATTGGAATAGTGTTTAAAAATAAGTCTACATTTACGTTGGATCAAATTTGTTTAGATTTCTCTCACCAAGTAAAATAAACTTTTTACCTAATGATACTGCCGAAAATAACTGCTCTGCGAACTAAATCCCCGTCAATAAAACAGCCAGATACAAATCAGTTTGGAACTTATTAGCTCTCATCATTACGCCATGGATGAGACAACCAGACAATGATGATTAGCTTAACACTTTTTTTTTCTATTTCAAAAGTATTAAGCTAGGTAATTCAAACAGATTAAAAAAAAAATAAATTTTAAAAAATCAAATGAAATGAAGCTAAACAACGTTCTTCAATGCCGGAAATAAAAATATGTAAAAGTAATGGCTCTACAGGCAAGCTTTCTAACTGTCAATATTAAGGGAAGAAATACAAAAAAAAAAACAATAATATTAATATTTATAATAGTATAAGTGAAGGGAAGCCACCCGATGTAACAATCCCAAGTAGATTATGAAATAAATAGATATCTTTAGCAGTTACTCTTTTACGTGATTAGTCTTTGTCAAGAGTCATAATAGAATAGCAGGAATATAGGATATTTCTTCAAATGATTACAGTTATAGACCGTGAGCTAGCACACATGGATGTGGCGTCATCGAAAAATGTTGACCACCCTTTCGGCTATTTAAAAGCGTCTGGCATTTGAAAATTGTTAGGTACTTATTACTGTCTATTTTTGCATTAACTGCCAGACACTTAAAGATGAGTGAAAAACTAATTATTTTATTCAAAGGAAATTAAGTTTCCAAATTTTACTTACCTTTTTCAGACCTCAAAATGCCAGACATTTTTCGATGACATCACACCCATGTGCGCTAGCTCACGGTCTATTAGAAGTCTTGTTTGTAGGGTTAGATATCTTTTGCATACCCAGATTTTTTGTATCGAAGAACATTATTTGACTTCATTTGATAAAATATTTTTCTTAATTTGTTTTCTATTTTAATGGTGTTTTAAACTAACACCATTAAAATAGAGTAGAAAAAGGTGTTCTCAACTAACGATATTGAGAAAATACTCTTTCCGCTAAAGCTTAAGCTTAAGCAATATTGAATTACTACTGATATTAGTTGTTTAGTAGATATGGCGGATGTAATTCAGTGCTGGACGAGACACAAGTAAGCAGAGTAGTTGTTTCCCACAACATTATTAGTTAAAAACTTCGCCTATTTCTCCGATTATTGGATATTTCATCTCCTGCAAAAAACTATTATTTTGATAGTTTAATAAAGATAATCCGTGATTTATTTAATAATATTTTACTATCTACCTATATTTCTTTGTGATAGTAGGCATTGAGTAGCAATCAATGACAATGGATATATGTATAATAATCTGTAGATTATATTTCACCCACACTGATTCTTCCCGTAAAAAAAAATAAAAAACAAGAGTAATATTTCCCTCTAAGACAATTCCTAAAGGCTCCATTGGTTAGGTAAACAAATATACTCACCTAATCTTGACATATAATCAGCACTTTTGACAGTTTCTTCAATATATAATTTTTTCTAGAATTTTATAAATAATTAGGTAATATTCAGATATTTATTAATTCCATTTAATATGGAGAATACTTGATAACAGCTCATTTATAGTTTAAATTGCGCTATGATCCTTGTTAAAGGTGATAATAGAACAATTATTATAAGATATATATTTTTTTGACAGTTTAAGTTGATGATTAAGGTGATGAATGATGACTTACCTTTATTTTAGATAATTATTAATTACTAGCTTGTTGTGGAGTTACTTCTTTAACACACCTAAGTAGTTGCTACCAAAGAGCATATATGATTTCATTTGATATTTTAAGGAAAAATACCTGTAAAATAAAATAAAAGTGCAAGATCAAATGTACAGCTCTATGATTCTTCAAAAATTGGAAGTGAAATACGTTTGAATCTACCCATTGTTCATTAAGTACTGACACCTAACAGACCATGAACTTCAAGCCACTTCAACATAATTGAACTAGGCACCAATGCAAGGCCTAGGCTGTGCACTTTAAAACCAGGAAAGATATAAACACCTAGAGGCAATATATTTGTCATCTCAGCAGAACTAGTCCTTACCTCGTGTGTCACAAGACATGAACGCTGAAGATTGCCGTGCCACTTTTACGACAACGACAACTATTATCAACAATATAGACTTTCAATTTGCGGACTTATATATTTTTTTTCAATACAGTATAGCTTCCTCGTACGAGTAGTATCAATTTCCATATAAAATCACAACTTTCGTCCTAATTGGGTGTTGTTTCCTAGAATGCACCGTTCGCGATTCTAATTGTTGAGAGATTTAAATTAGATAATTTTTTTCCATTGAAACCCCTCAGACCGCTTCTAATTCTGTGAGCAATGGCTAGTTTTTGTTCAAACTCATGAAGTAATTTCTGGGGAAACTGCACTGCACCAAATTTGACGTCTTCATCTTCAATGATTATCGAAATGATATTTGTTTTGTATGTTTTTAAGAAAGCAATTAGCTCTGAATGTTTGTGCAACATATCTGTTTCACTCTGTATAGTAAATAGTTAATTTAATTTACACATAAATAGGTATTGAGTTAGTTTTAGAAACTAATATTTCCAGTTATCGTTGTCAATAAGTAGATAAATATTAGATATGCATATATATTTCTAACTTCCTGGAAACAGATGTCAATTATATTAACTTTATTAACTATATATTACCAATAATACATTATTTTAATTATCCTAAATAATTATAAAAAGCAGATAAAATAATTTAATGATTTCCGGATAATATTACCTATCTGATCAGAAAGATATACCTACCTAATATTATTACTTTTATATACCTACTACTCAATATTATGACATCTGATTTTTATTATCGAAAACTTTTTTTTATATAAATTAACTCTTTCAAATTGTTTATTATTAATCGAATCACCATGCGCATAGCCTGCAGTATGTATTTTATTTAAAAAGATATGCAATATGTTTTATATAGACGAGGAAGTACTATAATCCCAATAATTATTATATTTGAAACATGTGCAAGGTGTATTAACTGCTTTAAGCTTTTACTTTCACTGCACTTGTGAATTTAAACAATGTCTGAAATGTAAATTATAATATATAAAGCCCATATAAGTCCGCAATTAGAAATGTATATTGCTGCGGATAACTATTATTATATAGGACTGAAAAATTGTAAACATACAGCTGTTAATGCTGTTGTAAAAATATAATCGTAGTTCTTTAAAGTATAAAGAATACTTGTATATTAAATAAGATACTTATGTATTTGTAGCTTTCCATGAGGCAATAGGAGAAGCAATTGGATTATCAGTAAGCACTCCCAGACATTTGCAAGCCCTAGGACTAGTGCAGCCTTCTGTGGATGATACCGCAGTTGATATAAACTACCTTTATTCTATGGCACTAGAAAAGGTTGCCTTTTTACCCTTCGCTTACGTAATGGATAAATGGAGATATGACGTCTTCAAAGGTGAAATTGGTAAAGATCAATATAATTGCCATTGGTGGAGACTGAGGTTAGTGACGCGATATATTAACAGTTCTCGACTTGTATAAACATATATATTTTTTATTTTTAGTGAACAGTATCAGGGAATTAAACCTCCTGTATTAAGATCCGAAATAGATTTCGACCCAGGAGCGAAATATCACATTCCAGCAAACATTCCTTATTTAAGGTAAGCAATACTTTTTTATGTTATTTAAAAGGAAATAGTTATATAGAAAATATATTTTAATAACAAAAATCACAAAAGCAACAGAAGGTAATACTGATAAAGATAAAAACAATGTAAAGACAGCTATTAAATAATATCACTAGTGATATTCATGACCTTCGATGTCGCCTCCTCCATAACCGGAAATATCGTGACCCCCTCCTACATCGATGCCTCCACCAAAATCGTGGCCACCTTCATCTCCCCCAGCATCGCCTCCTCCAAAATCTCCTCCTCCAAAATCTCCTCCTCCGATGTCATGACTTTCTTCATGTACGGGTACATGTACAGGGACTTTGACTGGTACTGGTACTGGTTTCTCAACTATATGAGGTACTTTTTTTTCAATAGTAATAGGTACAGGGTTGAAGACTGGGATCTTTACTGGGTAGGGTACTGGTTTCTCCACAGGTACGGGTATTTTCTTCTCAACAGGGTATGGGGCCGGTACTGGGACTTTAACATGATATGGCTGTGGTTTATCTACGGGATAGGGAATAGGCCTCTCTACTGGAACTTTAACGGGTACTGGTACCGGTTTGAAGACGGGATAGGGAATCTTCTTTTCTATATGAACAGGGTAAGGTTTTGGAATATGGACGGGATAAGGCCTGTCGACTGGCACTTTCACTGGATATGGGACAATTTTTTCCACTGGATAAGGCTTCGGTATGTGCACTGGAATTTTTACAGTGTATGGGATTTCCTTTTCTACAGGATAAGGTTGGGGCACCGGGACTTTGTAAGGCACATGTACTTTCTTTTCTACTGGGTATGGTTGTGGTACTAAAACTTTGACAGGATAAGGTCTATCGACGTGCACTTTAACAGGAATGTGAACAGTTTTCTCAACAGGGAAGGGCTTGTGGATGGGTACTGGTACCTTAATGGGAATCTTTACAGGTACTCCAACTTTCTTCTCTACTGGGTATGGGTGAGGAACTGGAACCTTTACTGGATATGGTATATTCTTCACTACTGGCACTGGAACTTCCTTCGTAACGGGATAGGGTTGAGGGACGTTTTTGACAATGGTGACGGTTTTTATGTGTTCTTCGTGTCCTCCGCCGCCACCACCGCCTCCACCGCCTAATTCAAATCCGCCTCCTATATCGTGACCACCGCCTGAGAAGTCTCCACCGCCGCCGAAGTGACCACCCCCAAAGTCATCTCCTCCTCCAAAGTCATGACCACCACCGTATCCCAAGTGCAATCCACGCTTGTCCTGTCTCTTTTCAGCGGGTTCGGCATCTGCGGATTTAACGTCTGTGGCCTTTTTCTTGTCTTCAGCGCTCGCCAACAACAGGAGTGCGCAGAGCGCTGAGTAGCCCTAAAATTGAGAAAGAAAGAAATGTCAATTTAATAATTCATTATCATGCATCTAATCTAGTAAGCACAAATTTACATTATAGATATCTGTTTTATTTTTCTAGTTCATCAGCTTGAACCAGATTTTCTATTATTTTATTTAAGTTAATCGCATTCTTATCTTGGAACATATTAACGCTAATTTTAATGTATCCATAAAATTAGAACCAATAAGGTTACTGCATAGACATGTGTCAAACATTTAAAAAATTTACATTATTATTTGCATAAAAATATTAATATTTTATGTTTTAAGTTTAATATTAAATTTATCCTTCATTTAAATATATCTACGGATACACCATATAAAACTTTATAGCAAATAATGCATTTAAAATAGCAATTCAATGAAATAGTAGTTTATTAGAGATGTTCCAAATAAGTATTTGTTCTTTTACGATAATTCACTGCACTGTGTGTTTTACGGAAATGATTACAGGTAGTTTCGAAACGCGTATATACAATTAGAAACTTCACAAGTACCGGCGCGTAACTAATTACCAATTAAAGATGTTCCAATTTCACTTTCACGCACTGAAAAAACACATACGGGCACCGTATGTCACTAGCCACTTACCAGGAGTTTCATTTCGTTAGATGAGGGAATCCAAGCCCGACTGGATGCCCCAAAAGGCTCTGGTTGAGCTTTTATAGAGCTTCGATACTTTCGCCAAGCGCCCCCCTAGAGGGGCACCGAAGCGCCAATGCACAAAACACCCTCCTTCCTTGAAAGTTCCAAACATCCGCTAGCAATTAAGTAATAGATCAATGCAATAGGTAAACCAATTAGGATATCAGTGCGTGTGGAAGTGCTGAGATACTAGGCCGCCGTAAAAAATTTAAATAAGTTTCAATAATACATACAATCATATACAGGCAGAATTGTGTTACTGAGATATAAAGATAACTGTTTTTTGTAATTATTCGTTAATAGTTAAGAAATTTATTATGATATATGCCACGTGACCTTTGTTTTTGATAAATTTGCAAATGTTATTTTTCGGAATAAATAAGAAGTGTTCAAAATTTCATGTTAGTGCTACAGACATAATAAAAATATTGAAAGATTGTTTATCTATATCTAAATGCATGCAATTTGAGTGGTAATTATTATAATAATTTTATGTTCTTATTTTTGGTGAAATTAAATTAGTTCGATATTTATAAATATATTAAACTATTCTGAAGAAAAAAATTAAAATTTTGGTGGAGCAAGGAAACGAAAATTTCTCTTGTCATTTATTTACCTGATTTGCAAACTAATGTTACCATATTAATATTTTTTTAAAGCTGCTGGTAATGATACATGCAAAATATCAATTTCAAAGTTCTCAACGGTGTAGAAACAATAGTCAAAAGGTATTATTAAAATTTCTGTTTACTATTACTCGGTACTATTACTATTAAATGCTTTATTAGAAATATTTTCTTCATACGCCGTTTGGCAAACGACTATAAATAATATTCATTTATTCAGGTAAATAATATTTAATACCCATTTTATATGTCCTCCAATTTTTGTCCTAATAAATTAACCAAGAAACTGAAAACATTATATTGGTACCTACATCCATGTAAAATGATAAGTATCCTTGCTTCAACGAATTAATTGGTCAGTTTTAGGGATTCCAAGCGATTTTTAATATTTATTAAATAATAAATACCAATTATAGGTAAAATATTTATTTACTTAATTATTTATTTATTTATTAATCTACAGTGCTTTCGAAAAGTAACGATTAAATTCATTATTTTTTAAATTGAGAAGTTTTCGAAAAATCCCCTGGCACGTCGATTTTGTTTTTAAAAAAGGTACTTTTTGACATACGACCCATATTTGTGACGTCATCGTTGTTCGAGATATGACGTCATCGACAATTTTTTTAAATAGCCATTTGAAAGAGCGTGTCATTCTACATACACAGATCATGAAAAATTATGGTGTTACATAACAAAAATTTCAAGAAAATAATGTTTGAAGATTTTAAAATTTAATTTTCACAATACTGAAAATGATAATGATTATGTAAAAATCGACTAAATTAAATGTTCAAATTGTGCACCGTTGGCTGCCTGACAGTAGCCAAGACGATTAATAAATTCTTTTTGGACATTATCAATAACTTCAGGAGGTATACGATGTATCTCGTGACGAATTCTTGCTTTTAAATCTTCTAAATTAACCGGTCTAGTAACGTATACTTTGCTTTTTAAGTATCCCCACAAGAAATAATCTAGGAGTGTCAAGTCAGGCGATCTGGCTGGCCACTCAATCGGCCCCCTTCTCCCTATCCAACGATTCGGGAACAGCTCATCTAAATAAGCACGGACAGGTGTTNCGGTGCACAATTTGAACATTTAATTTAGTCGATTTTTACATAATCATTATCATTTTCAGTATTGTGAAAATTAAATTTTAAAATCTTCAAACATTATTTTCTTGAAATTTTTGTGATCTAACACCATAATTTTTCATGATCTGTGTATTGAGAATGGCACACTCTTTCAAATGGCATGGTCAAAATTGGGGGTTGCTATTTAAAAAAATTGTCGATGACGTCATATCTCGAACAACGATGACGTCACAAATATGGGTCGTATGTAAAAAGTGCCTTTTTTAAAAACAAAATCGACGTGCCAGGGGATTTTTTCGAAAACGTCTCAAATTAAAAAATAATGAATTTATTCGTTACTTTTCGAAAGTACTGTATATTGTATCTACAGGCGAACCCAATTGATACAATCAAAGCGATTTACATACAATTACTAGTGGTGACATACTTACAAAAGACAACAAAAAAAAAAAAGGAAGAAAAAACTGACAAAGAGCAATAATACAAAACAAACTATAAGCATATACAGGGTGTCCCGGTACTTGATACAAAAAAGTCGAGTGCAGATAGATGAGGTCAAAATAATATCAGTTCTTCATATAATTTTTTTTCATACGGGCCTTCGTTAACAAGTTACGGGACCTCAAAGGTGAAAATTAAAAACTTATTTTCATTTATAGTCTCTAAACCAGTAACTTTAGCATGATGCAAATTTGGTGACCGATAACAAATGCCTATAGCTTGTTTTTGATGTTGTACGTGAAACTTTATTATGCCCAGAACGCCAGGGAGGGACTATGCCCAATGGTTAACAGCCCAGAATTTTTGCATAGATGACGATCGCAATCTGCCTGCATAAAAAATAAGTTCTCTAAAGAATTTGGAAGAACGATAATACCATTTTGGTTCAACTCGATAAACTTAACAGTTTAGGAAATATTTGTGATTTATGTCACAGTGCACATCGAGCGGTGCATCCACCATTTTTTTTATTTTTATTTTTATTTGTACATAATTACTATGTTAGAACCGTAAATATTTTAAAAATAAAAGCTTAGAAAATCTTACTGTATGCTAATGTAATTTTTACTAACAAAATTTGACAGACACAAAATAGAAAAATAAAACAAGAATAAGTTAAAGTAGGTTAAGTATTCAACTCCAAATATTGATGGCCATACAGACGTTTCTCAAAAATGTATAGACATATTAAATTATTACCCACTATCAATGTATGGGTAGGTAGGTGGGTAATAATTTAATTGGTCCATACGTTTTTTAGGAATGTTTGAATGGACATCGATATTTGGAGTTTTTGCAAAATAATTTACTCACTATTAAACGATGTTCCATTACACCCGAAGAAACGTTTTATTCATGCACGATGGGGCTCGTCCCCATTTCAATATTGATGTACGAAATAAATGGGGAGAGGACACCCAATTTCATGGCCACGTTCTCCAGACTTTAACCCCATGGACTTCTTCCTATGGGGATACCTGAAAAGTTTAGTGTACTGAACGCTAGTACAAACAAGGAATGAATTAATTTCCATTGTGATAATATTGGACATACCCCAGGAATGCTTTTTCGTCTACAAACAAATAACGTTCGTAGACTTAGGAAGTATGTGGAGGTGAAAGGTACCCATATTGAATATATATTTTGATAGTTTTCTTTCTTTTAAATTATTTTTTAACTTTATTTTATTCTCGTTTTTTTTCTATTTTATGTTATGTGTAAAGTGTGTTTATCAAATTTTGATAGTAAAAATTACGTTAGCAGACAGTAAGATATTCTAGGTTCTTATTTTAAAAATATGTATGATTCCAACATAGTAATTATGTCCAATTAAAAATTAAAAACAAAAAATGGCGGAGGCGCCGATCGATATGCACTGTGACGTAAAATCACAAATACTTCCTAAACTGTTAATTTTGCCGAGTTGAACCAAGAGGGTATTATCGTTGACAAATTCTTCAGATAACTTATATTTGATGCAGGTAGGTTGCTATCGTCATCTATGCAAAAATTATGGGTTGTTAACCATTGGGCATAGCCCGTCCCTGGCATTCTGGGCATAATCAAGTTTCACTTACAGCATCAAAAAGAAGCTGTATGCATGTGTTATCGATCACCAAATTTGTATCATGCTGAAGTTAATAGTTTAAAATAACTTTTTAATTTTCACCTGTGAGGGCCCGTAACTTGTTAACGAAGGCCCGTATGAAAAAAAAATTATATGAAGAACTGATATTATTTTGACCTCATTTATTTGTACCCGACTTTTTTGTATCAAGTACCGGGACATTACAAATACACATACATAACGACAATAAAATTAGCCTATTACAGTAGTACTATTTACAGTCTATTACAAATTAAGTGCAGTATCTAAACCCAAGAACCTGTAAAAATATCTAAGTCATAAGCATAAGGAAGACTATTCACACAGCTAACGATGTTATTTGTGGGATTATAAAAACCAAACTTAGTTTGATGGTAATTGACATGTAAAGCAGTAGTTAGTCTTGTTCCATAATTTGGGACATGTAAATAAAGATAATACTTCACACTATATTAATACACTTCACTTCACATTAAGTTGCATTCTAAAATTTTGAAACTTTTCTTATTTTAAATATACAGTGTGTCCCCAAATAGGCTACCGCACTCTTGTAAACTTTTTTATTGTTGATTTTTCGAGAAAAATGTAGTCTTATAAAAAGTTTTGCTTATCTTGAGAAGCCATAGGCATCAAATATGTAATAAAATATACAGGGTGCGCCCAAAAAAATTCAAAATATGAAATTTTCCCTAAGCAAACTTTTGTTTTCGTTAAAAACTGAATTTAACAAAGATGTTGTGAACTCAATAAATGGTTTACATGGTTTAGTAAAAAAGAAGAATAATCACATTTTGCAAATAAAAAGACGCCGCAATTTTTAACTATCTTACATATCATATAATTACCATGGATATTTCCTTATCAATGTCAAAGTCAACATATTTATTTTTATTAACTGCCCACCTAATAATTTTTATTAATGCTAAGGAGCAACGAATTTATCTTGTGAAATGTTCTGGAATCGATAATGTTTCATATCGATATGCAATACAAATTTTTATAGCAGTTCGCAAGCTTATTATAAAATTCGATACCACAGGTGATGTAAGTAATATTAAAAAAATATAAAAGAATGCAATGATAACGATGCTACTTTTTTGACTAAACCCCGTATTTAAGCATTTCTTGAATTCTAGAACAACTTTGTTAAATACAGTTTTTAACGAAGACAAAAATTAAAGGCACTTTGCTTAGGGAAAGCTTTACATTTTTTTTTGGGCGTCCTATATGTTTTATTACATATTTGATTACTGCCCACGGCTTTTCAAGATAAGCAAAACTTTTTATCAAGAATAACTTTTTCTCGAAAAATCAACAATAAAAAAGTTTACAATAGTGCGGTACCCCATCCGGGGACACACTGTATAAAAAATTTGTTAGGTACATGTACTTTTATTTATTTATTACTTGAATTGCATTAGTGTGGCATAATTTGCAAGTCCATCGTGGTTTGTAATTTCTTATTATAATGATTTTTGATTTAAAAGTTGAAAGAGCAATTTTTAGTAACATGTAAAACGGTATGAGTTACAATACAACCTCTTGAGCAATTTTCTGAACAATTATAGGGTCAAAAACTGTTAAATTTAGAACTCATTTAATACAATGTTAGTCTACCTGAATTTGTTGTTCATTTAAAGCAATGTTAGTCTAGCTGAATTTTTTCTTAATTCACAAGAAAACTAAATTTATCATTTACTTAGTATCGAGCAAATTTATTATTGATTTTGCAAAAATTAACCATTAGTAAACAAAGATCTTAATATTGTCAAAAATAGCTCTAGCAAGAAATGTTACATAACCATGTTTGATTAATTGACGTAATTTAAAATCGTTTCGTAAATCTTCACAATATGGTGCATATATGAGTAACAGATGTAAGATGATTTTTCTATAACTCATATGATTTCTTATAAATAATTTACATATTATATAACAAATACCATTTATAAAATTACATTCAAAAGAATACTCCTTAATATTTTCTATTTCATACTTATATGTTAAGTCAATAAAAATAAAGTAGCTATTAAAAGGAGAGAATAAGCAATAATTTTCCGATCTTGGTAGTATGTAACTCTTCTTAAATGTGATTAATACCTCGTCTAATATAAAATAATATATACGGTGTCCCAAAAAAATGAGAGAATTGAGATGATATGAGGAAAACAGATTTTATATTTATAATTAAAAGGTTAGCAAAGTTTTTACATGTATTTAAAAGGACATTGCCATTAAATATAGAAGAGGATATCGGACAGATGTTCCTCGCGACTCATTTGGCATATCCGACTTCTTTTAAGAGAATTCTGTATCACACTTTTGCATACTTGCGGCTGAATTTAGTTGATGTTGCTATCTCTCCGAATGTTTGCCTTTAATTCAAGGATAATATTCATTTGCGTAGAATAAACTTTGGAATTTAAAAATTTTCACAGGAAAACTCCGCTTGGCGTAAAATAGCATCTCTCGATATCGTTCTCCATTGACAGTCTCCAGCCTCATTTTTAGAAAAGAACCACACCACCAGCGTAAAATTCACACAATACTGTCACTCTTTGGGTGTACAGTGGTCGTTCGTGAATGATCCGAGGATTGTTTCTGGCCCAAATTCGACAGTTTTGTTTGTTCATATATCCATTAAGATGGAAATGTTCCTCGTCGCTGAAGATGATTTGCTTAGCAAAATCACCGTTCACTTGTTCAGTTCCTGGGTTAGCTGAATTTTGAATGGATGTAGATGTAGAACTTTTGTTAAAATCCACTGCATTATGCTTTTTGAAATGGTTAATGGCAGTGACCGATGGCGCACTGAGATTACGGGAATTTCCGCCATACTTCACTCACCTAGCGATACTTTTGGCTGAACTACGCCGGCCTGTTTTTTTATTGTCTGCAACCGAACCTGTTTGTTAAAATTTGGCAACTAATCTTTTCACAGTTATTTCATTCATGGCGTTCCTTTTATTGAAAATTCCACTTAATTTGCGCACAGTCTCAGCTACACACTTTCCATACTTCTAGTTAATTTTCACAATCTTCACTCGCTTCATTGAAAATGGCGCACAATTCAAATTCTGCGTTACCCTTAAGTAGGTAAGCGTGCTTTAAGGACGTGAAGCAAAAGAGCTTCTATAGGCGCGTTCCTACCTATCAAATAATTTACATGTAGCTTTAATACGCGATTTAAAAGCTATGGTAGCGGCCAAACATTAGATCATGGTTTCACAGGAAGCAAGTAAAACAGTTCGAGCGAGTTTAGTTTCTGTAATTTCTTCTACCTTCTTCTAGCAGTTTGCCACTTTTGAAGCAACTATAACGTTTTTCATAAACGAATGTATTATTCCAAATTTCTGTTAAAATGGCGACAAGTAATTTTACATTACAGATGTCAAACTCATTTGAAACGCTCGCTTGTGAGGTCAGAGCACTACAATGTCGCAATAGCGTTTGTTGCCCATTATTCTTCGGATAGATAAGTGTAATTGGAATAGAGCTGAGCTTCTGAGGACAGACAAGTGAGACAGACATTGGTATTTATTCAACTATTTTTCGGGAAGAAATCTGTAACATTGAGCTATGTACATCGAAGCTGCGACATAAACGCAAGCTGATAAGAATTTTACGGGCAGCCAAGCAGCTCTTGTAATTCTTGTTGTAACTCAAGGAACTGTCAAAGCTCCAGCCCTGTTCAGTAATAAGAAGAGAATTACTCTAGTGTAAACATTTGACCACTTAGACCCACGGTGAACAAGGTGACAGGCTCTCTAACCAGAGAGGGTGCTGCTTTACACTTCAGCTGCTGGCATAATAGCCCTTCCCCCTGGAATACGGGCAAGAATTGCCAATATATTTATAACAAACCCAGTGAAAAAGGAAGCAAAAAACCTGCTGATGTTACACCTACAATTTCTATTTAACATAAGTATATACTGAACACTGCCGATTCAAATATCAGTCAAACTAGGCTTGGTGTAAGAGCTTGACCACTGTTGACCGTGTTTAGATGGCGAAGAGATGACAGACCACATAGTACGTACTTCAGCAGGTTCTCTTTCCTCGGCAGTTCAATTCTTGCCGAATTACCTGAACAAAACATTACTCAACTAATTTTATAAACTTTATTACGTGAAATATAGTTTTAGATATGAGCTGCAATAGACCACAAGGTATCAGTTCTCTTCCTTATATTAGTCGTCACCATAATTTAATCTGACATTCCCCAAGTTTCAAAAATCTTTCCGTCTTGTTTTCTTGCATTTATTGTATATTATAAGGTCATTTATTTGAACAGATATTTACGTACATGTCAAATTTTCATTTTCATGTTATTTCAAGCTCTATTTCCTATTTTAATTATTACATTCTCCTGTAATTAATGAACTTTTTAGTTTTTTGTTAAGTAATTGTATAACAAAACTATGAACTAACCAATGAATGCTCTAAATTAATGTTCCATGTTCGTTGTGTGCCATGAAGTGTTACTATTAAATTTGTAGTTTGAAACTTTTAAGAAACAAAATTTCTAATTCCACATTACCGATTAATACAAAGTTTTTTAATTGATGTCAATAAAGAGCACTTTAAATGTTATTGTTTTAATTTATTTTCGGTATACCTGCAAAGGCACTGTGTATGTAAAATTAGAAACATGTTAATTATTCATATTTGCATATATTTAAATCAGCCTTCTTGAACATGTAACTACACGCTTTGAAATAAATTATTTCAATCTATTAACTAAACTAAGTACTTAATTAGAATTCGTTATATCGTTCTTACCTTATTTAGTGGTATATAAAAGAGTTACCCAACATATTATAATTAGGCTAGGTACTACTTATATAACTTTAATTATTCAGTCATTATTTTAAATTAAAGAAACAATTCTAAATGGATACGGCAATAGTGTGTAGATAAATATGTGTAATAAATCTGTAATAGATACCTAAGAGATATACATTTTATTCGTACAGTGTATATTATTAGTTAAACTCTATTTAGTGTCTACACAGATAAATCCGAATTCACTGCTTACCATTCCTAAATTCGGTATTATTGAAGAGGCAGAATTGAAAACATTTTTGAATACATCACATCAAAAGTTATTTAAAGCAACATTTACGACAATAAATTTTTATATAAAATGCCCTATGCAGGAGTCTTATTTGATTATAATGCTTTCTTTTCAAGGTTATAGTAACATAATTGATGGGCCTACCTAATAGCAACAGATTCATTAAAAATAGACGTGGTTGCCAGGCTACCAAGTTCATTCGCTGTTACATTAACCGTTTTCTTTTGACTGAATCATCATGATTACCTTTTCACCATAAAATAATTAGTATTTTTTACCTGTTTACGAAATCATAAACCAGAAAAAAACAGTTTTTAGTGGTGTATAATTTTTATTTTACAAAAGAGATTTGCCCATAAAAATATTTTAACCGTTTTTTCGTTAGTTGCTATTTGATCAGTTACAAAATTACTGTCTCTAATAACAATTAAGTTAACGTAAGCACATTAACTGGATTATCCTATACATTATGAATATTTAGAAACAAGAATTAAGAAAAATGTCGAAATACTTGAGATTAATTAATATCAGGTGTGGCTAATTAAACCAATAATTGAAAATGAGCACGAACTGAACATTTCGCAGATAATCCAGACAGCTATCTGTCGAGGAATTAAAAATATGTCGTATTATTATACTTTCTTACTTTCTCTGCATCTGTACTGCTTTAGTCGTATATTTACATAATAATACATCAGTTGGAAGAGCAAGTTTTAGAGAAATTTTAAAATAATATGGGTAAACTATAATGGGAGCGATATTTTATGATCTGGCTGTTAGTAAAACTTTAAAGGTGTAGGTGTAGTTTACTGCCAAATTATCAGTTGTAGTAGCAGAAATTTTCAAAAGAAAGCGAGAAAGCTGATTTTCTAGTAGATGATGCCTCAACGTGAAAAATGCATAGAAGAAATATGTAGAGCAATAAGTCCCAAAATGGATGTTATTTGAAAAAATTCAAAGGCGGTTGACTTCAATTTTTTATTCTCTTTTACTTTAGCCTCCTTTGCAAAATTTTTATTACCTGGAAAATTTCAAGTACCTATTAAAGAATTGGACAATTTTACATTATCGGAAAAGTCGATTTCTCTTAAAGCTTTCGTGTTTTATTTTTGAAATTATATGTATTGGCTTGGAACATACAAGGTATTAAAGTTTTGCCTTAATGATTTTCCATATTGTAATGGAAATGAATGATTTTTCTACTCATCAGTTAATGCTGAATTTCTTTTTCATGTATGTCGACATAATTTTAACCATAGCATTATTTCGATTCTACAACTTTACAAAAGTTTAATAAGGTAAACACTGATATATTTCAAGAAAGTGAATTGAAAACTTAGCTTTCAAAAACTTATTTTATTAAATACCTGATGAGTTTTTGTTTTTGGTAGTGTAACTCTATCACTTTGCAAATTTTTATCAAGCATTTTCGGAATCATGTCCATAACAGACCTTTTACTTAAAAAAAATATTTTATCTTCTGTTTCAATTTGGTACCATAAATAATAATTCTAAAACAATTTCTGCGGGATCAGATAAATTTGAGACAGAAATTATTCTCCTCCTTCACAAATTGCGATGAAAGTTCGAAAAACTTGTCTAGAATTAATTTGCACCTCATTTCCCATGTTAGCAACTCTGTTTTTACAGATTGCAGGAGCGATTTATAAACAGTTGTACCGTTATCATACTTGTAATGTAAACATTCGATACAAGTAAAACATTTTATTTCTCTTCACGAAAGATGCATATTAATAAAGTCAAACTCAGCCTAGACATTTACAGATTGAACTAAATGCATGTTATATTTTTCATATATTTTGTAAAATGCACATATTTGGGGCTTGATTATATAAGAGTTTGTTTGATAATTATACATAGCTGACGACTCAACATCAATTCCTACAAACTATTAAAATATGGAGTGTTTTAATTTTTCTGAACATAGTAATAATAAATATGAGCCTCAGTATTTTATATATTTTTCAGTCTTATAAAATTGAATGAAATATATAGGTACTAAAAGTTATTTTATTTTATGTGTGGAAGCTTCTCTTCTCTACCCAAAATAATGGACATTACAAGAATAGAAATGGCAGAAATAAACTTGCAACTGATGCGAAACAATATTAGAAAGTCGTTCTCTGAAATAATAAATTTCGGAGCAGGACCGTGTCTTTAAAGCTACAGAAAAAATATTAGTTCAACATATTTTTTTGCACTTTTTTTAACAAGTACGTAAACAATGTAGTATAACAACCCTAGGTTCGACAAAAATAAGTAAACGTAGTTGTGGCCAAAAATATGTGATCGTCATAAGGACTACCTACGTTGAGTGTATTTATTTTTTATTGGCCGGAAGGCGCTGGCTACTAACCTTTTTAGAGGGGATGTATGGTTTAATTACATAAAACAAAAGGAGAATAAATACACCTAACCTTTATTTACATACAATTCAAATTAAACATGTGACAATAGAAAGAACAACAAAAACATTAACAACCATTTAACATAAAAGAAGAGTACTAGGCTCACCTAGAGCTCCTGCGGGGAAAGATCACGGCAGAGAAACCCACGATCGTTGCTCTTACCACCCAAATATGACTACAAAACAACCACTAACCAAAGGTATGAATTAAGAACCTTTGCTAATGATAATTAAAACTGAACTCATTTAATGTGTCACTAAATGTCATCTCACTCAAATTAGACATACACACTTCCAAGTAAAACTGAAGAGATNCACTATTTTTTGCAATTGCAAAAAAGGTTGTAGTGCTAAATGTGGCTGTAGAAGAGTAGGGTTACTGTGTTCTCCAGCGTGTACTAATTGCCAAAGCCAGTCTTGCTCAAATGTCCAATTGAATACAACAGACGAAGATTTATGTGATTTCGATGAAGAGACAGCTGATTCATCTTCATTTGAACAATTTATGAACATCCAACAAGAAGAAGAGGAAGAAGAAGAAGAAATTGAAGAAGACATGAATGTTGAAGTCGACTTTATAGAGTATGCATCACATTAAAATATCAAAAGAAATCAGAACTACAGTTAAAGTCAATAACCAATATCAATAATCATCATGCAGTTAATAACTGTTCGTGGAGCAGGCCTACCGGGGAAACCACGTTAAAAAAAAACGCGCCAAAATACACTACCTCACAGGTAGTGCGGAAATGTGTGCATATCATGTAGAACGTGACTCTTTCAACTATTAGAATCGCGATATCTCAGGAATGGTGATTCTTAGAAAAAAAGTATAACGACCATTTTTGTAGATAATTTTAAGATCAATAATTTTTGTCAGAGATACTTTTTTGATAAAACTTACCATTTTCGAAAAAATCCAAAAAACCTCAAATTTTGACCTTTGACCCCGAATAACTTTTTTAGCACACATGGGATTGATGGGGACTTTTGACACTTTATTTCTAATGGTGTACCCAAGGTCTCCACCAAAATTTAGCTCTGTCGGAATTTTCGTTATTTGAAATGTCTATTTTGACCGGACTAATACGGCGAAATAAGTGAAAATGTTTATAGGTTGAGAAATGTCTCGTAAGGGATTTATAGGTATTACAACTGGATTACAAATCTAATTGTCAAAGAATAATTTAAAAATTATGTGCGTGCCAAAATGGAGCGCTTTTGATAAATACAGGGTGTTAATTAAGTGCTTCGTCTAACTTTAGTCTGTTTTTAAATTGTATTTCTAGCAAAAAAATAATCTGCAAAACTGTTTTGAGAATCATAGAATGCTACAGTTATTTTACGTTTTGTAGCGATTTGGAAAAGTTAATAACAACTAAAAAAGAAATTAATAAATCGAGAATAGTTCGTTTGTGGAATAAAATGAAACGTATCTTTTTTATTGGAAATACCACAAGAGTTTTGGAGTTTACAATGAGAACGGTTTCCTCTATCTCCGTCACTGGTACCTACACGTATTTATATCCTGACCTTTACTATCATAGCCCAGTTTCATCATCAATCTGCATCACATGTCTTCAAAGGTGTTTTAAAAAAGGTATGTTTTTAATTTCAAATTAAAATTTCAATTTTAAATTTAAGAAAGGTTTATAGAAAACAGATGCAATTGTTTAATTTCGATTGCCTGTATCGTTTTCGAGTAGAAATGACTTAAACCAAATGCCACGAAAACGTCATCTATGAATGAATGAATGAAAACCCTTTGATGGTTGATCATGAAAATTTGTTTGGCAATTTCTTTGATTTACAGTCGATACCACCATTGTATTAACAATTAATGTATAAATAACAGCTAATTAGTGCATTATTAATTGCATTATATATTAAACATTGTACTAAAATAAAATATAAAAAATTAAATAATTTTGAAAAGTGGAGAATTAGATTAGAAAAAGTACGAGAAAGAAAGATCTTACATACCAATAAACAAGAATACAACTAAATAGTGTTTTTTACCCAAATAAAAAATAAAAGCTATTTTGAACAACTACTGTTTAATATGTCTTATAATCAGTGGCGGTTTTACCATAAGAGCTGCGGAGCTGCAGAACACATAAAATTTTATGTATTTAATCATATTAAATATCAACTAAATATTTAAAGAATCCAAATGTACTCGTGCTAAAACAAATCTAGGAGCTTATATTATTATTTATTACAACGCGAGCTACGCTCCTTAATATATGCAACCTCATATACAAAATGTGTGCACAGCGAACAATTAGATGCGTCCTTTGTTTTTATTGGCTAATCAGGCACATGACCCAGTACAGGAAGATAGGGGCTTTTGTGGCTGCAACAGCGCCAGCCAGCGTTTCGTTTAAAAAAAAAACTTTATTTGGTTCTCTGCCTTATGAGGATAAACTAAAAATAAAAGAATTAGGTGGGCCAACACCACAATTAAATTTGAAGTTAGTGGAATATGCCGAAGTAAAAGTTATAAAGGACAATTTAACAATAATATATACACAAAAGCAGAGTGGGTGTGCGGGTGTGATTTAAAAAATACACTGTTTTGTTTTCCGTGCTTACTTTTCGGTGGGGATAAAGCATGGACAATATACAGTGTGAAAGATTTAAGTCATTAAGTCTTTAGGTAAAATAAACATAAGAAGTCAGTTAGATTCTGCATATTGGGATAATATACGGAAACATATGAACAGGTAATGAAAAATCGTCATGTATTATTTAAAATCATAGATTGCATAAAATTTTGCGGAGCTTTCGAATTAGCACTTCTCGGACACGACGAGACAGAAAATTCGGACAACCCTGATGTGTTTCGTGGACTCATAAATTTTAGTGTAGATCTTGACGACATTTTAAAAGAACATCTAGCCACATTGGTATGACCGGGATTTTCTGTGATTGTACCGGGAATTAGCTGTATGGTCCCGGATTTCGGATTTGCACGTATAACTCCCGGAATATAATATAATGTACATATATATAAAAAAAGATAAAGAAAAAATCATAACACGGCGAGGAAAATTAAAATTCGTTGAATCGTTGGTAAATTTCACAAACGATTTTTTTGTTTATAAACAATATTCAATAATTTAATAAAATATATTTAGTTTATTTCAATTTATTTATACCGTCAGTAGGTAATTCGTGAAAGATATTTCAAAAAGGTATCAATTTCAAAAATCTTTCTTGTGAAAATCTGTTTTTTTATAAATGCATTGTTCCTTGAAATTCAGAAGTGCCAGGAAAACGCGTGACCTTGAAAATTTTACAAATTTTTTCGGCTGCGGCGCCGTTTAGAGACTCCGGACACTTAATATCCCGGAATTCAATTCAACAAATGTAACAACCCTGAGCAGAACACATTCAATCAATGTTCACGCGCCGCCACTGCTTATAATACAAAAGTAGGTACTGATTTAAGCGTATTCCATTAATATCTAAATTTATTATTCCAATTCTTCTCTAGATTGTTTATAGTTTTCATCTTACAATTTAGTGGCATGTAATATAATTTTTTAACCAATTTTACTGGAGAACTAACTCTATGGAAATTATACAATAATATATTTTCATTGAATTTGCAAGCTTGTCTAAGATTGTCAGATTTGTAAGCTTGTCATATAGGTAGGAGTAGAATCCCGAATGGTTCCCCAGATATTTTGGAAAATAACATTTAGTTTTAAGGGACTGTAGCTGTCTTATGCCTAGTTCAGGTCTACCCGTACAAATAACGCTCACATGCAAGTATTTTTAAACAAATTCCCGAAGCAAAAAAGAATTTCTTTATAAACAAAAACAAACTTTAATGAAATGTTTTTTGCTAATTTCAATATTTCAAAGAATATATTCCAAAGTGAAACAGTCATAGAAATTTTTGCAGGCTATGTATTTACCTACTTAAGAAATAATATATTTTTTAAGATAGTGTACATCTTGAAAATCTTGTGAGAATTGAAAGTAAATGATGATTCTGGATTTCGAAATTTTTTGAGAATAAAACTAATTCATACAAAACTTTAATTGAATAGATCTAGGGTTCAAAACATTAAGACCATGATGACCTGAAAAAGTATTTCCTTCAAGTAATTGTCGCAAATCAAGAAGATGAAGTATATAAATATACAGGGAGTTCTGAAAGTCCGTCAGGAAACTCCGGGAGGTGATTCTACGGATTAATACAATACCAGTATGTAATGAAATTTTTTTCGAATTGTCAGTTGTTTGCCAGTTACAGCTTGTCAAAGTTCATTTTTTTATTTTTCTATTTAAATAACTTATTTAATTCAAGTTCTATTAGTCCGTCATTTGGCACACCCACGAAGTAGATGAAGCTCTATTGGACCAGTCAGAAAAAAGCTTCATTATGCACCGCTAGAGGGCCTTTACCTAGAACTCAAAATTTGTATTGTTCATAACTTTTTTCTCTGGCTAAACATCATAGAAATTTAAAAATTCTTGAAAAGAGATCAATATCAGAAAAAATTATGTACTCTTAATTCAAGTCGATAAATGTTACCGTTTAGCAGGAAATCGCTATTAATCACTATTAAAGTGTTATTAAATATCAAATTTTTGATAATTCTTTCTATAATTAATCAAGTTGCAATACTTCAAATAAATATCATTAGTAATTCTGCTGTTACGAATTGTAATAAAAATTGTTAAAAGCAGGTATGTTTGATTTTTGACCATAATAATTTTTTTTTCCACTTTGTAATAACGTTGTGGAAAAATAAGCTGAGGATAATCAATGTACTAATAATATTTTATTTACTAACGAAGCTGGTTTTACAAGAGATGGTATTACAGCATGTTTTACTATTTGTTCACAAAGTTTATTCAATATTTATAAATATATACTTATTTTAAATATTGTTCCAAATATACATATGATTTTCTACAATTTTTCTCCCATTGTTAATGCACTTGTTTATAGAAAATCGTCAAATAAACAAAAAATAAAGAATTACTTTTTTGATTTAGGGCTTACTTTCAATGTTACAAGGAAGAATATGTCGAAAAACGGGTCATGCTTCGTTCTTTTTGCATGTTTGTTGTTCCCCTGAATTTAGCAATGGTTTTTTGGAATAAGCAAATTCGAATTCTTATTCTACATAATATTTGGGATTTTTGTGTACAACAAAATAGATTACTTCAAATTCAAACGCCTCGAATGCTCTACCGCCTGGACTAATATGTCAACAAAGTTTTCAGAAAAATGGGTCATACTGCAAGGGTAGCTTCCATACATAAAAATAAACCGATTTTGCTTCCTTAAAATGTCACGGTCCTTTAAAGAAAGTTTGTTACATTTTAGGTTTGTTTCAATGAAACTTAGATGTCACTAAATAAAGTGAATTTTTTATATGTTGATAGAGATTTTAAGAAAATTAGGGCGTTTTATGAAACTTCACTTTATTTGGAGTAAAATAAGGTATTTTCTTCAGTTTTTATTCACGAACAATCGACTATTTGTTTGTATTATAGTCTAGTTATAGTCAATTTTTACTAATTTCGTAATTAAATAAAATATTTTATTATTTAGACACTCTAGATTTAGACTAAAAAATCAATATCTATTGAGTCACAGATAGCCCATTGAATATAGACAGCGGAACGACATTTACAGGTATATATTTCATAAATTTTTAAATATTAGAAAAAAAGAAAAAATATAGTATAATAGCATCTGCTGCTTAAGACGTATTTACATTACAAGTAAGTTCTGTTACAATGAACCTAATGAAATAAACATATAGAAATTGAAGTAAGGGATCAACGTATTTTTATATCTTTTTTATACGTGTTTAACTTGCATTACCATTTCGCAATTTACGGTATTACACTGATTTATTATGAAAAATGTAATAAGTTAGTGTAATTAAAATTTATAATTAAATAAAGGAAACGGTACATAGGAATTTCACGGTCTACTAATGTAATTGTGCTTCATTATATTCTGTGGAGAACTTAAGTAAGAATTAGTGTGTTTTTCAAAAGCTTATTATTCTTTACATTTCAAAATTTTATGATTTTAAAATGTCGAAAACTAGAAGCAGGTGTTTTAAATAATATTAGACATTGTTTTATTATTAGCAATTAATTAAAATTAATTCTAGTTTTCCTAAATTCAACTTACTAATTTAATAAAAAAATGTTTTTCACCAGTGAAATAATGTTTTGGACTGACTTAATAGAATACCTTGTATTTTGTGGCTTTTCTGTATTCTTCCATAATTATTAAAAATTTACCTTTTCAATTATTTCGAAAATTTGAAACTTAGGAAGAAACTTCACCGTTGTTTAAATAAAATATAGCAAATAGGTACGAATGTTGAATGATTAAATGTTTTCAATCACAATATTCGCATTGAACGATACAATGTGTCCCAGAAGTAATTGTTAAAATTTTTACAACGTATTTAATTGATTAAAAACAACAACCATTATCTAATAAATTTTTTCCGAAAACTCAGTTGTAAAACAAAAATTTTAAACAATCATGTTACCTTAAAAATTAATAGGCATTGAAAAGTTGTTGCTTTTGATGATTGAAATACGTGGTTAAAATTTTAGCCTTTAGCTCTGATTGTGAGTTATAAATTGTGTTAAATTTTCCACAATGAAAGGCAAACTTTTTTCCTTCAAATTATTGAGGTTAGATATTTACTTTTTCTATTTGATGTAAGCTGAGAGATCCATCTTTTTTATGTTATTATTATTCCATGAGTGTTTGTCACCTTTTTACATTATATATATATTAATGGATGAGTATGTCTAAACACTTGACACGGTTTTTTATTTTTATAATATGAAATCATTATGTAATTGGCAATTTAAAAAAATGTAAAAGTTGATCTGCTAGATTATGATTTAATTGTACGACTTATTAATAGGAAGCTCAACTAAAATCTCATACCACTGTCCTTTTTTTGTTAGTTATAAAGAGTTACTTAAGAAGTTTTCTATAATAACGGAATAGTCCAATACTCCACAACACTTCAATTATTGCTTACAATTTGAACAAAAATTTAAAAAATCAATTAAAAATTTATATAAGGAGTTATTAGCGGAATTGCATGTATACATTTCGTAATAACCTTCATTGTACAATAGTATTCAATCACAAAACACTACCAACTTTTTTATGCATACAAATAAAACCTATAGAGAAAATAGACAGAATAGAAAATAGTACATGTAAATAGTCTATTGATGTAAACTGATAGGTTCATTAGTTGTTTTACAGAGGATCATCATCATAGAATTATGTGATTCTAGTGTTGAAATGTTATTTCCACAGAATTTAGACTGAATAAGTTGGGCACATCGCAAGCGAATAAATGATTTAGAACTCTGGATATTATAATTAAAACTCCACAGAATTTCTGTCGATGAATGTTGTTAAATTGGCATCTACAAGATATTCATAGAACCGTCTCATGTTTCCAAATATGAAACGAGTTGGATGGTCACGAGTAAGCTACGGTATCTCATGAAGTTATCATTACAATACTTACGAATTCCAACAATAACACTTATAAAGAGTGTCGCTAAATTCACGCAAAGTAATTTTGATAAAAAAACACAGGTTTTTAACTAAAAATTGTACATTTTTTTATTGATTCGTAAAGTATACAATGTAAGGTTGTGTATGGAATGGCATATAATGTAAATGATCTCCACGGCTTTGTTGGCAAATAAGTCACCCATTTGTAGACATTTTCCATGACCATTTTGCAGATAAATCTCGTTGATACAGTGCACAATTTCCTATTTCAATGCGTGGGTGGTTGTGGGTTTGTTGGTATAAACCTTAGACTTCAAAAAACACCAAGGAAAAAAGTCCAGCAAGGTTAATTCGCTTTACCTGGATATACGACCAGGAAATGACTCATGCACTAATTGAATTGTTTCTCGGGCTGTATGACATGTGGTCTACATCCATATCGTGCAATTTAGGCAAAAAAACTGTCGCGATTAACTGTTATTGAATGACCAGCCGCAAGAAGAATGGTCCGAAGATGCCTCTAGCCAAACAGTGACACGTTGTGGATGCATTTATTTCTCATCAATCACTTGTGGATTTTCTGAACCCCTAAATGCCACAATTTTGTCGGTTAACGAAGCCATCAAGATGAAAATAAGCCTCATCGCTGAAGATGATTTTGTTCTAAAAATCAGCATCAACTTGTTACATAACCCATTCAATGAACTCTCTTCGCTCTGCGTGGTCAGTAGGCAGGGCCGTATTTAATCTATGGTGGGGCCTGGGGCTGCAAGATCTATGAAGACCCTTTTTCTAGAAAAAAAACACAATCAGTGACTTACCGATATAAAATTTTGAAACACGTAAACACTTTTTGGTTTGANTTATTATTATTATTGTTTTAATTATTTAATTCAATAGACGGTTAGATGGAAGAGCAACTTGTTGAATCTCGCCGACTTTTTCAACTATTTTTTGTATTAATTATTAACACTTAATAAAGACAAAAAAAATGTTATTTCCACAGAATTTAGACTGAATAACTGCACATCGCAAGTGAATAAATGATTTAGAACTCTGGATATTATAATTAAAACTCCACGGAATTTATGTCGATGAATGTTGTTAAATTGGCATCTACGAGATATTCATAGAACCGTCTCATGTTTCCAAATATGAAACGAGTTGGATGGTCACGAGTAAGCTACGGTATCTCATGAAGTTATCATTACAATACTTACGAATTCCAACAATAGCACTTATAAAGAGTGTCGCTAAATTCACGCAAAGTAATTTTGATAAAAAAACACAGGTTTTTAACTAAAAATTGTACATTTTTTTATTGATTCGTAAAGTATACAATGTAAGGTTGTGTATGGAATGGCATATAAGGTAAATGATCTCCACGGCTTTGTTGGCAAATAAGCCACCCATTTGTAGACATTTTCCATGACCATTTTGCAGATAAATCTCGTTGATACAGTGCACAATTTCCTATTTCAATGCGTGGGTGGTTGTGGGTTTGTTGGTATAAACTTTAGACTTCAAAAAACACAAAGGAAAAAAGTCCAACAAGGTTAATTCGCTATCTGGATATACGACCAGGAAATGACTCATGCACTAATTGAATTGTTTCTCGGGCTGTATGACATGTGGCATCATCTTATTGCAATCACATGTCGTCTACATCCATATCGTGCAATTTAGGCAAAAAAAAACTGTCGCAATTAACTGTTATTGAATGCCCAGCCGCAAGAAGAATGGTCCGAAGATGCCTCTAGCCAAACAGTGACACGTTGTGGATGCATTTATTTCTCATCAATCACTTGTGGATTTTCTGAACCCCTAAATGCCACAATTTTGTCGGTTAACGAAGCCATCAAGATGAAAATAAGCCTCATCGCTGAAGATGATTTTGTTCTAAAAATCAGCATCAACTTGTTACATAACCCATTCAATGAACTCTCTTCGCTCTNTAACGCTCACATGCAAGTATTTTTAAACAAATTCCCGAAGCAAAAAAGAATTTCTTTATAAACAAAAACAAACTTTAATGAAATGTTTTTTGCTAATTTCAATATTTCAAAGAATATATTCCAAAGTGAAACAGTCATAGAAATTTTTGCAGGCTACGTATTTATCTACTTAAGAAATAATATATTTTTTAAGATAGTGTACATCTTGAAAATCTTGTGAGAATTGAAAGTAAATGATGATTCTGGATTTCGACATTTTTTGAGAATAAAACTAATTCATACAAAACTTTAATTGAATAGATCTAGGGTTCAAAACATTAAGACCATGATGACCTGAAAAAGTATTTCCTTCAAGTAATTGTCGCAAATCAAGAAGATGAAGTATATAAATATACAGGGAGTTCTGAAAGTCCGTCAGGAAACTCCGGGAGGTGATTCTACGGATTAATACAATACCAGTATGTAATGAAATTTTTTTCGAATTGTCAGTTGTTTGCCAGTTACAGCTTGTCAAAGTTCATTTTTTTATTTTTCTATTTAAATAACTTATTTAATTCAAGTTCTATTAGTCCGTCATTTGGCACACCCACGAAGTAGATGAAGCTCTATTGGACCAGTCAGAAAAAAGCTTCATTATGCACCGCTAGAGGGCCTTTACCTAGAACTCAAAATTTGTATTGTTCATAACTTTTTTCTCTGGCTAAACATCATAGAAATTTAAAAATTCTTGAAAAGAGATCAATATCAGAAAAAATTATGTACTCTTAATTCAAGTCGATAAATGTTACCGTTTAGCAGGAAATCGCTATTAATCGCTATTAAAGTGTTATTAAATATCAAATTTTTGATAATTCTTTCTATAATTAATCAAGTTGCAATACTTCAAATAAATATCATTAGTAATTCTGCTGTTACGAATTGTAATAAAAATTGTTAAAAGCAGGTATGTTTGATTTTTGACCATAATAATTTTTTTTTCCACTTTGTAATAACGTTGTGGAAAAATAAGCTGAGGATAATCAATGTACTAATAATATTTTATTTACTAACGAAGCTGGTTTTACAAGAGATGGTATTACAGCATGTTTTACTATTTGTTCACAAAGTTTATTCAATATTTATAAATATATACTTATTTTAAATATTGTTCCAAATATACATATGATTTTCTACAATTTTTCTCCCATTGTTAATGCACTTGTTTATAGAAAATCGTCAAATAAACAAAAAATAAAGAATTACTTTTTTGATTTAGGGCTTACTTTCAATGTTACAAGGAAGAATATGTCGAAAAACGGGTCATGCTTCGTTCTTTTTGCATGTTTGTTGTTCCCCTGAATTTAGCAATGGTTTTTTGGAATAAGCAAATTCGAATTCTTATTCTACATAATATTTGGGATTTTTGTGTACAACAAAATAGATTACTTCAAATTCAAACGCCTCGAATGCTCTACCGCCTGGACTAATATGTCAACAAAGTTTTCAGAAAAATGGGTCATACTGCAAGGGTAGCTTCCATACATAAAAATAAACCGATTTTGCTTCCTTAAAATGTCACGGTCCTTTAAAGAAAGTTTGTTACATTTTAGGTTTGTTTCAATGAAACTTAGATGTCACTAAATAAAGTGAATTTTTTATATGTTGATAGAGATTTTAAGAAAATTAGGGCGTTTTATGAAACTTCACTTTATTTGGAGTAAAATAAGGTATTTTCTTCAGTTTTTATTCACGAACAATCGACTATTTGTTTGTATTATAGTCTAGTTATATTCAATTTTTACTAATTTCGTAATTAAATAAAATATTTTATTATTTAGACACTCTAGATTTAGACTAAAAAATCAATATCTATTGAGTCACAGATAGCCCATTGAATATAGACAGCGGAACGACATTTACAGGTATATATTTCATAAATTTTTAAATATTAGAAAGAAAGAAAAAATATAGTATAATAGTATCTGCTGCTTAAGACGTATTTACATTACAAGTAAGTTCTGATACAATGAACCTAATAAAATAAACATATAGAAATTGAAGTAAGGGATCAACGTATTTTTATATCTTTTTTATACGTGTTTAACTTGCATTACCATTTCGCAATTTACGGTATTACACTGATTTATTATGAAAAATGTAATAAGTTAGTGTAATTAAAATTTATAATTAAATAAAGGAAACGGTACATAGGAATTTCACGGTCTACTAATGTAATTGTGCTTCATTATATTCTGTGGAGAACTTAAGTAAGAATTAGTGTGTTTTTCAAAAGCTTATTATTCTTTACATTTCAAAATTTTATGATTTTAAAATGTCGAAAACTAGAAGCAGGTGTTTTAAATAATATTAGACATTGATTTATTATTAGCAATTAATTAAAATTAATTCTAGTTTTCCTAAATTCAACTTACTAATTTAATAAAAAAATGTTTTTCACCAGTGAAATAATGTTTTGGACTAACTTAATAGAATACCTTGTATTTTGTGGCTTTTCTGTATTCTTCCATAATTATTAAAAATTTACCTTTTCAATTATTTCGAAAATTTGAAACTTAGGAAGAACCTTAGGAAGAAACTTCACCGTTATTTAAATAAAATATAGCAAATAGGTACGAATGTTGAATGATTAAATGTTTTCAATCACAATCTTCGCATTGAACGATACAATGTGTCCCAGAAGTAATTGTTAAAATTTTTACAACGTATTTAATTGATTAAAAACAACAACCATTAGCTAATAAATTCTTTCTGAAAACTCAGTTGTATAACAAAAATTTTAAACAATCATGTTACCTTAAAAATTAATAGGCATTGAAAAGTTGTTGCTTTTGATGATTGAAATACGTGGTTAAAATTTTAGCCTTTAGCTCTGATTGTGAGTTATAAATTGTGTTAAATTTTCCACAATGAAAGGCAAACTTTTTTCCTTCAAATTATTGAGGTTAGATATTTACTTTTTCTATTTGATGTAAGCTGAGAGATCCATCTTTTTTATGTTATTATTATTCCATGAGTGTTTGTCACCTTTTTACATTATATATATATTAATGGATGAGTATGTCTAAACACTTGACACGGTTTTTTATTTTTATAATATGAAATCATTATGTAATTGGCAATTTAAAAAAATGTAAAAGTTGATCTGCTAGATTATGATTTAATTGTACGACTTATTAATAGGAAGCTCAACTAAAATCTCATACCACTGTCCTTTTTTTGTTAGTTATAAAGAGTTACTTAAGAAGTTTTCTATAATAACGGAATAGTCCAATACTCCACAACACTTCAATTATTGCTTACAATTTGAACAAAAATTTAAAAAATCAATTAAAAATTTATATAAGGAGTTATTAGCGGAATTGCATGTATACATTTCGTAATAACCTTCATTGTACAATAGTATTCAATCACAAAACACTACCAACTTTTTTATGCATACAAATAAAACCTATAGAGAAAATAGACAGAATAGAAAATAGTACATGTAAATAGTCTATTGATGTAAACTGATAGGTTCATTAGTTGTTTTACAGAGGATCATCATCATAGAATTATGTGATTCTAGTGTTGAAATGTTATTTCCACAGAATTTAGACTGAATAAGTTGGGCACATCGCAAGCGAATAAATGATTTAGAACTCTGGATATTATAATTAAAACTCCACAGAATTTCTGTCGATGAATGTTGTTAAATTGGCATCTACGAGATATTCATAGAACCGTCTCATGTTTCCAAATATGAAACGAGTTGGATGGTCACGAGTAAGCTACAGTATCTCATGAAGTTATCATTACAATACTTACGAATTCCAACAATAACACTTATAAAGAGTGTCGCTAAATTCACGCAAAGTAATTTTGATAAAAAAACACAGGTTTTTAACTAAAAATTGTACATTTTTTTATTGATTCGTAAAGTATACAATGTAAGGTTGTGTATGGAATGGCATATAAGGTAAATGATCTCCACGGCTTTGTTGGCAAATAAGTCACCCATTTGTAGACATTTTCCATGACCATTTTGCAGATAAATCTCGTTGATACAGTGCACAATTTCCTATTTCAATGCGTGGGTGGTTGTGGGTTTGTTGGTATAAACTTTAGACTTCAAAAAACACAAAGGAAAAAAGTCCAACAAGGTTAATTCGCTATCTGGATATACGACCAGGAAATGACTCATGCACTAATTGAATTGTTTCTCGGGCTGTATGACATGTGGCATCATCTTATTGCAATCACATGTCGTCTACATCCATATCGTGCAATTTAGGCAAAAAAAAACTGTCGCAATTAACTGTTATTGAATGCCCAGCCGCAAGAAGAATGGTCCAAAGATGCCTCTAGCCAAACAGTGACACGTTGTGGATGCATTTATTTCTCATCAATCACTTGTGGATTTTCTGAATCCCTAAATGCCACAATTTTGTCGGTTAACGAAGCCATCAAGATGAAAATAAGCCTCATCGCTGAAGATGATTTTGTTCTAAAAATCAGCATCAACTTGTTACATAACCCATTCAATGAACTCTCTTCGTTCTGTGTGGTCAGTAGGCAGGGCCGTATTTAATCTATGATGGGGCCTGGCGCTGCAAGATCTATGAAGACCCTTTTTCTAAAAAAAACACAATCAGTAACTTACCGATATAAAATTTTGAAACACTTAAACACATAACACGTAAACACTTTTTGGTTTGATTTAAAAAAAGACATGCGGTCAGTGACTTACCGATACAAATCTTTCTTGAGAATACGCTGTAAAGAGCTTCTCGAAATGTCCAATTCTTGGCCGCGGTATCGAATTGATATTCCTGGACTCTCAGCAACACTCTCACGAACTGTTTCGATGTTTTGTGTCTAACGACTTGCTGAAGAACGGTCAGAATGTTCAGATCACTAATTGATCCAGTCTCCCGAATTTTTCACAGTTGTTAAAGTTCACTATTCCAACCATATATTTTGTACGAAAACTGCAAATGTAGCTGCAAAACCTTCATTATTAAAAGATTGCACATCAATGAAAACGCGTTGTTCTTTCGTGTGGCGCTCCATTTTTAATAACTGAACTATCAGCTGCTACGGTATCTTATTTTTTTCGATGGCAACACTTTACCGTACAAATGGCGCAAAATTAATATCTTGCGTGAATCTTGGGACACCCGATACAAACGAATGTAATCGAAGATATTTTCACGCAAGTTATATCCGATATAAACAACACGGAAGTTGTTTTTGTTATATGGCAAGTAACTGATTTTTCAGAAGTTGTTGATTTGAAGAACAACACATTTATTTGCATTTAAATACAGCATTCAATCATCTATAACGTTTTTCAAAAATTTGGGAAACATTTTTAATAAATACTTTAAATAAAGAACTTTATACATATTCAGAGACTACCGTTTTTACTTTATTGGTAAAGCTACATGCAAAAAAGAATTCTTAAATCGAAAATAATATATGTATTTATATACACACTGGCGCTCACATATCATAAACCTGAAATAAATAAAATTTATTTAATTAAATAAACGTTTTCCTAATAGAATTTCTGGTACCCAAGATATTAAATGTGTTTGAATTAGCTTAATACAATAAAGTAAAAATGCGACGTAATAGAATAATTTTATTTTAAAAGGGGCTATAACATTTCATAATTTGAAGAAAATTACATAACGATCTAAACTAACAATTTGTTTGCTAAAATCCTTAGAGCATGATACTAAGAGAGTAAGTAACTCTTGACTGAAGTTGAATAGGAAATGTAGAATAAACTCGTTTTATATTTCCCTGATGTTAAATTTATGGTGTTGGAGAAGTGTGAAAGTGTGCTGTTATAAAGATATGCATAAACCTCGTCATGAAACAGTTTCAGTCGATTATACTTTATTTTCTTAAGTTTGTGCATATTAGCGTTATTAATTTATTAGTTACCATATACAAATCTGCGACATTTAAAGATTATAGACGTAAGATGTGACGTCAGTTGATAGATAGAACATCTATACTCCTACACACTTATCACTTTTATAGAAAATAAATATAGAATAAATTACTTTATTTATATAATGAAGTGAAAACAATATACAGGGTGCAATAAACAAAAGTTGATAATACTCTAACGAAAATGAACATGATCATTAAATTAGTTACAAGGAAGCTAGACAGCTCCTTAAAGTTTAAATTATGTTATTTACCATCGCTATTAATATGTTTTAATGTGAATTTTAATACCAGAAAAATAAAAAATGCTTGATTATACCCTGTGCCCCAATAGCCGACCTACATCCAAGTATTATGGCAGGTAGTAACGGCAGAAAATTCATCAAATGTTTTGGGCTTCCCCTACTATGTCCAACTGTTATGATATGTATCACAAACATGACTCTGACTTTTGGCCCAATGTTTCCCTGTCCGTCCGTCAATTTACGTTTACCTGAAGGGAGCTTTAACTTTGTTTTGCCAGCTAGAGCTTCTGTTAGAGTTTGAGCTTCCATGGAGTTCCCCTGTCCATGCTTCAGTTTGGGTTTACCTGATTGAACTTCAGTTTGAGTTTGCTGTCGGTGCTTCAGCCTGATGGTTTTGGCAGCCAGAACTTCTGTTTGAGTTACAGATTTCGTGTCAGCCTCAGTTAGAGTTTCCCTGTCCAAGGTTCAGATTTAGTTTGCCTGTCAGAGGTTCAGTTCGAGTTTTCCTGCCCATGTTTTAATTACACTCTACCAGTCGGTTATTCGGGTTGAGCTGCCTGTCCGAGACCTAAGTAGTTTGTGTTTATTTGAACTTCAATTTGAGTTTTCTGGCATTTCTACCTGTGACAATAGGAGGAGATGATTAGAATTATGGGGATGGGTATGGAAAGATGGTCGTTGTATCCGTTTGGCCCAAAATCAACGGAATATTGCTTGTTTGGACTTAGGGATGTGTAAAAATACATTTATCTGCCATTACTACCTATCAAAGTAGTTGAATGTGGATCGGTTATTGGGGGGTATGTAGGGCACTGGATGGTGGGGAGTGGGTCTGTTTGGTTTAAAATCGATTGAATTTTGTTTGTCGGGCCCCAAGCTATAAAAATCATATTTTTAATCTTATTTTTCGACTTGGGACGAAAACGGTGCTTCATGACCCACCTTTAATGTTGAAAAATATTCATATACGAATCAGTAATTTAGGCAAGGATGAAGATGATTTTAAATAAAATTGTCTCAAATCAACAGACTTTATTGTGAAAGATTAATATCAGTAGGGGTTTATTCTCTCTTAATTAAGTAATGCAAATTTTTCCGTTTCCTCTTTTCTGAACTGAATGGTGGTTATGGTACATAAATCATTCTTAGATACAAAAGTGGTCTGCTGAATAAAAATATACCGTTCCCTCTGCAGCAAAAGTTTTCGACTTCTGGTCCAACCACTTGCGAACGATTTCCTATACCTTTAATATGCATACTATTAAAAGTTTCTAACAGAAAATCAATGGTAAATAAGTCAGTTGAACATGTATAAAAAAAACGAGCAATCAAATTTAATGAGTTTCATAGGCGTCCCTAAAAAAGTTTTCTGCTAAAGGTAACAAATTATAATAATTTGTATATAATGTGTAGACAATTTCTATTATATGTTCATTTGGCCAACGACATATTTTAATTATTTATGTCCTAAAACAATTTTATTTTATTGGTGGTAAATTTCGTTTTGTTCCGTTTGAAAAGGTCTCCAAAATACAATGTTGTGATAATATCTATTAGCAAACAAAATATCCCTCTTAGGGCCTCGTTCATTTAAAAAGTTATTTCTTTTACATATTATGGCAAAGTAAACTTGTTTTTTCAATATTTTGTTACCTATTTAATTACGATTTATATGTAAAATTAAAGTAAAAATTCATAAATTATTTTCAAATTATTATTTTAAATTTTAAATTGTATTATATTGCATTATTTATATCTATTATTGAAAATGGTTGTGATTAATATTTTTTGAATTAATTTTGATTATGTTTATAAAATTAGTAATAAATATAATAAAAAAAACTATATATTTCTCACTTATTTGTTTAAATAGAAAAGTTAATTAATAAAAGTTCTCGACTCAAGAGACGAGAGATGTCTTGTATTATGTTCCTTTAGACAATTTTACAATAATCTAGCGGATAGGACTTTTTTCGAGTTTCTCTTTTATTTT
>NW_019416378.1:514264-569476 GCF_000390285.2 Anoplophora glabripennis | reverse complement strand
AATTTTAACAATAAATGCGATAGTTATAAACAAATGAAGAAATGGGCACTTTTCTTGTTTTTTTGCAATAAACTTTTTTGTTTATTAACCGATTTTAATTTAACAAGTCTCATTTTGTAGATAATTTTACTCCCTATAAGCTGTCTGTGAGTCACTTTTCGCTAAAATTGATGGTTTTCCCTGCAAAGTGAAAAAACTGTTTTCCTCACTTATTTGTTTAAATAGAAAAGTTAGCTAATAAAAGTTTTTAACTCACGAGACGAGAGATGTCTTATATTATGTTCCTTTAGACAATTTTACAATAATCTAGCGGATAGGACTTTTTTCGAATAAAAATTTAATTTGCTTGGTCTAAATGTCGAGTTGCTGCTTAACGACTGAGCCTGGTACATACATTGAAGTTATTGGTTCTTCAATTGACTTCGGAAAAACTATGCCTAAAAATAATATGTATGTGTATATATATTCGTACATATACTGTATGTCCACAGAAAAGGTGTTGAATAGGAAAAATCTTATTTTTCATTTTATCGAAACAGTTACTCTTGATAAAAAATTTTGCTGGTTCTTAAAGTAATATTGGAATAGAAAAATTTAACATTTCTTGTACGGGGTGTTCAAAAAATTGAAAAAAACTTTAAATGGTACAAGAGTAAAGTGCACTTATTTGTGAAGATGTGGAAATAAGTTACTAGGAAAAGTTGTTCGAAAAAATCGACCTACTTTTATTTGTAATCATTAAATTTATTTTATACAAATTAACAATTCACAAATTTTAAAAGTTTATTTACTCAAACACATTGCCACCATATTGGGCACATGGTTTTAAACGAACAAATAATTCTTAATTGATCAATATTGGAATCTATTAGAGATGTGCGATAAACAATTTGTTTCAGTCAACCCCATAGGAAAAAATCCATTATTGTTAAATCTGGACTCCTAGGACGCCACTGAACTGTTTCTTGTCTCCCAATCCACTAGTCTAGAAATGTATGGTTTATCCACTGTCTTGACATCCATCTTGTTGAAAATAAAATGAACGACGGTCTAACCGAAAGTTTTCTAATTCACAGCCAAGAAAATTTCTTAACATGTCTAAGTAACTGTCCGCATTACAACAAGTGTTAAAGAAGTATGCGCCTATTATTCCGTAATAAGAAATGGCGCACCACACTTTTACTTTAGTAAAGTACTGACTCCTCCGTGATAACTGAAAATGCGGATTAGAATCTCTCCAATGTCGTGCATGTTGCGAAGCCACATCACAATTGATTGAAAAAGGTGATTCATCAGAAAACATTATTCTTTAATGAAATCCTCTTTCCATACTGCCAATCCACCAACAAAAATTCAAACGTTTTGCTTCATCACCGACTTCCAAAAAATGATTAAAAACTGGATTGTATGGATGTATCTTATTGTGTTTTAATATCTTCTCAATTTGCGACTTTTTAACAAATTGGATATTTTCAGCTCGTCTTCTTAATGATAATTTGGGGGGTTCCTTTACTGGATACAAAGTATTTGCATAATCTTCATTGTATCTATTTTTCGCTCGGAGTATTCGTAATACTGATACAGTCCTTAAATACTTCAAAATTAAGCCTCCGGAACATACTCATTCTGAAATTTTTCATTCATTTCCTGAATAACTGGACGATTCGCCTTGCCCATAACATTATACTATGTAAATTTTTTGCTGTAATATAAGCATTTTAAGCTGACAATGGCAATGGCTAATAAATTATAACAGCGAATTGTCAAATCAGCGTCTACTAGAACAAGATTGAATTGTTAATTTGGAATAATTTAATTTGTATAAAATAAATTCAATGATTTCAAATAAATAAAAGTAGGCCAATTTTGTTCGAAAATTGGTATTAGAGACTGCCTTTTACTTTTGAACACTTTTCCTAGTAATTTATTTCCACATCTTCACAAATATGTGCACTTTACTCCTGCACCATTTAAAGTTTTTTCAATTTTCCTGTTCAACACCTTTCCTGTGGACATACTGTATAAACTTTATTTACTTACTTTACTTACTTTATCTGACCTTTTAAATCTAAAGCTGTTGAAACTAAAACGGTTATTAGGAAAAATGTTTTATTACATATTCATTTTAATTATTTATCTCTTTGTTTGATGTCCAGTTCATTATTATTCAAAATATATCGCATACCTTTAGTAGAAGTAAATATTATATCAATCTTTTATTATTTTTTAACGATACGAGTAGTAGATGGTAGTAGTCAGTAAATATCTTCTATAACATGATTTGAAGGATGTTGTTTGTCTGTCAATATAAGGTGTTCTACTTGAACATGATTTGTATATCGCAATATCTTCAAATTAAATTTTCCTTTACGTTGAATATTTAAAATAATAACATACCTGAGGAATTTGCATTACATTTAATAAATGAAATATAATTATAAATAATCGATTGGTTGCGAGAGATTTATAACTTTCATTTTTTCTTACTTCCTCTGCTACAAAATTAATTCTATATTTACTCTCTTAAGTCATAGATATAATTACCAATAAAAAATTTTCAAGTAATAAATTCTTGAAGCTGATTTCTATGTCTTGCAGATGTGAAACTAAGCACTAAGCACTGTGTAAAATGCGTCTGTCTTCACAGTCCATTGTAAGCCAATAAACTTTCATTTGTTATGTGATTATTACAAAATTTTCACATCACAGGAAACATCGTTACTGAACAGATGTATCCCCAAGAAATTATCAAATTTGAATAAGCATTCTTCAAAGGTTCGGTTACTAAATTAATTTTTAAACATCAATTCATCTAAACAATACTAAGACACAATGTCTTCTGTCTGATTTTTTTTAACATATCAGATCTGTAAATCCTTGGTGCAACAATATAAAAAATATAAAGTTAAGGAGCTATACCCTTGTATACTATACAGGGTGTTCTCAAAGTTGAGTCATTTATTTTACCCCACGCTGGATTTCAAATTACCGTCATACTGGTAGTCTGCGGTGTCTGCCACTATTTTTCCATAAAAGTGTATGTTGTAACAAGAAAATCGCACTTGAGTAGATCCGGTTAGCATCCACTTTTATCCGGTTTTCCTCAACCCCGCCCCCTGCCATAAAGTTTTGTCTGCCACTATTTTTCCCGGTTTATAAAAAATGGATGCTTTGACTTACCGTTGCTTCCAGACGGTTAGGGTCCACTTTTTTCCCCAAGTCAGGTATGTATTAGAAAGTTTTTAAATTTCTATTTTTTAAATAATTGTTAATAATTGCTTTATTTGACCACTTTTATATAAACGATTTTTGGTAAATTGACTTTTTTTATGAGTTCTACCAGCTGTTAAAATAAATGACTTTGAGAACACTCTGTATTGTCACCTAACGAATTGTTAAATATTTCAAGGGTATAATCTAGAACTCAAATGGTGTCGATTTAACCAAACGAATAATGTCGCAAAAAAAGTTACAGGTGTTAGAGTTTTTTATTTCTTGTTTTCTCCTTAACCTCCTTAGCTCATAGCCCAGTTAACCGATTTCAGCAAATTTTGCTGTTGCTTATTGTTAGTTTCTCTTCATAAAGTATGCAGTGATTATGTTCCTCACTCAACGGTTCCTATTAGGTTAAATCATACAGGGCGTCCATTTTACTACAGTTTGTGAATATTCTTCTGTAACTTTTTGTACGTTTAAATTTTTAGCGCAACTATCACAAATAGGTAGGGAATTTTACTCTACACAAAAAATGTACCTATCAAAAATCGAAATTATGCTCGGTTATGAAGATATTACTGAAAATACATACTTTTTGGAAATAACTACATATCCATAATAAAAATAATAATAACATAATTAAAAACATAATAACCTGAAAGGTGACAGTAATAAAAAGTCTACTAATTTATAATAAATGTTCTATTTGTCCCCGATTCTCTTCGACACTTTTCCTTAAACACTTTATGAAACTATTGAGAATAAGGAACGAATTATACGTTCGTCTGACTTGTCATACGGCGTCTTTTATTCTATCCCAAAGTTCTTCTCCCGTATTAGGTGTTAGAGAGTTGTAAACAATTCCTTTCAAATGACCCCAAAGGTAAAAGTCTAACGTATTAAAATCCGGACAGCGAGAAGGCCAAGGAAAGTCACTACCTCGACCAATTCAATGGTTTGGAAATACTTGATTTAGATGATCTTTCACCAAATGGCTGTAATGAGCAGGGGCACCATCTTGCATGAACCATTTTTATTTTGTCGTCTAGGGTACTATGGGTATTTCTTCGAGAGCCCCAGGAAGTTCCTGCCGAAGGAATTCCAAATAATTTTGGCCGTTTGACCTTGCAGGTAGCGATAGACTCCAAAATAAAATTTCCTGTAATTCCGTACCGGACGTTAACTGAAAATTTGTGTTGGGAGTGATGTTCTTTTATTGCGTATGGATTTTCTTCGCTCCACACGTGAGAGTTTTTCCAATTAACTAAAAACAGATCTGCAGGTAAAAAAAGCTTAATCTGTAAAGGTAATTCTTCCGAGAAAAGTGTGATCCCTGTTATGTAACTGGAGAAATCATTTGCAAAATGTTACTCTCAGCGGGCGGTCTGGTTTAAGTAAATTTTCTGGATGAAAATGGAAACATTGTAACTGCTGCGTATGGAGTATAGTTGAAACGGTTTTGAGACCAACTCCTGTGACTGCTGACAAACGACGAATACTTTCTAGAATTTGTTCTTCGTGTTGTACTCTTCTTTGAACATACCTTCCATTTCTTGAATTACACCGAACGTTTCCAGTTTCTCCTGACCTGATGAATAAAGAAGCAAACAGTGTATGAGAAGGCTGTCTGCGATTCGGATAAAGTTCTTCATATGGTCTTTTAGCAGCGGGTCCACAAAAATATTCCTGTACATATCACTATCATGTCTCTCATTTCCTAATTCGTAAATTCATTGTGACGAGGCATTTTCAGAAACTAACTTTTGCAAAATATAAACATGACAGTGCCTTATTTTAAAAAAATATGGGGTATGTGTTAATAAATATTTTCTCTAATATCTTCATATCATAGTATAATTTCGATTTTTGATAGGTATACATTTATTGTGTAGAATAAAATTCTCTACCTATTTCTGATATTGCGTGTAAAAAGTAAACGTACAAAAAAGTTACAGAAGAATAATCACAAAGGGTTGTAGTAAAGTGATCGTCCTGTATGATTTAACCTAATGGGAACATAATCATTGCATACTTTATGAAGAGCAACTAAGCAACAGCAAATTTTGCTCAAATCTTCTATCTGGGCTCCGAGTTAAGGAGGAAACAAGAAATAAAAAAGGAAACTAACACCCTGTAACTTTTTTTTGCGACATTTTTCGGTAAAACAAGTTTGGTTAAATCAACACCATTTAAGTTCTAGATTATACCTTTGAAGTACCTATTCATTACATGGCACCCTTTGTACAAAATACTGTAATATTCGTTAATGACCATGTGATATGAATTGTAATATTTTATCCACCTTTTATTCAATGAAAGGTAAATATGTAAAAGTTGAATTTGTTACAATTATGAAAATATTTTGATATATTTAAAAGTATTGCAATCTGTCTTTGTGGACAGTAATACTTAACATACCAACTTAGATTTTTATATCCATAATTTATTTATAATGTTAATAAACTTTCACTTGACATCGCAAGATGATATACGTAACGCTATAGGCGCCATCTGCTGCGTATAATTAATACACAGAAAGAGCATTAATATTAAAAGCATGTATGTAATGAACCTATTAACAATTTTGGGCTAAATAAAATAAAATTAGTTGTTATCTTAGTTAATGAATTACAAATATACAGGATGGTCCACCTGAATAATCTTGACATAGGTCAGTCAGGGGAGTCCAATGGTATTCTTTTTACATTAATTGCTCAAATGAGATTACGAATTAAATATAATTTCAATACAATTTAAGTGATAAAAAAATGATGATAAACATAAACATGTGTTTATAATCATGTATATGTATACCCGGTTGGTAACGGTACATGGTCCAACTGCCTTTACGTGGAGCGACAAGGTAAAGTAAAGAAATCCGCGATAGACAAGGATGGCTATAGTGAAGACGTTTCATATAATTAATCTGAATAGTCACCGCCCGTTTCGTCCGTGTAGATATATGCAATTAAGGTTTTAGACATACACAAGGTAGATAAGTTTAAAACTTGTGTGGGAATATTTACAAATGCTGAACTGGCTACCACTAATACACTTAGACTGTGCTAGATGCCGGGATATAAAGGCATTGATAGAAACAATAAAGCAGATGAACTTGCTAGGAAGGGATTCGAAACAGAGTTCATAGGTCCTTCTGTGACATATCTTCCAGTGTGGTCAGGGGGCTCTTTGCAAATGGTCTGACTCAGAACATAGCAAATACTGGGCTTCAAGACCAGGGCAAAGCATGTGAAGGAAATCGTGGGGTGTTCTTTGAAGAAGAAAACGAATGAGATGCTGAACTTGAATAAAATTCGGGTCAAGAAAGTAACGGGATTTATAACGGGACACTGTCACTTCAGGAAACATACATATATGCAAGGTAACGTTTGTAGACAGTCTGGTCTGCCGAGGCTGAAACTATCTGCATATCCCGAGCGACTGCCCAGTATTTGCACGTAGTAGAATCACGTTCCAGGGAAGACCTTAGCTGAAACCCAAGGAGTTGAGGGAAGTGTCCTCAAGGAAGCTTTTGGACTTTGTAATCGGACTGAGTAGTGGGACGCACAATAGACCTAAAAAGCCGCGGTGTTATGGAACGCACCTTACCAATATTATACTGTCTTCAAATAAAAAAGAATGTTGACTCATATAAAAATTGTACTCACATAAATTTTATAAGGAAACCGACACAAGACACATTTTTCGAGAAAATTATATAATATAAGAGATATTTTGGTAATAGTCACTTTTAATTTTATCGAACACTAATTTCACCAGGCTTAGTTATTTTTGACTAATCTTGTATATTTGAATTGCATCAGATAAAATTTTTATGTAAGAATTTCGGTCATATTTTTCTAAATTCATGCTCAATTGTTTTCTGCATTGTGTACCATTCCAATATCTCATCAACTGAGGAATAAATTGCCATAAAATTAGATTTAAGGATCTGACAGTTCCTAATTAAAAAGTTGTTATTTTAAAGACATGATGCATGGTAAAAAATATGTTTAACCAAAGAAAAACCCCAATTAATTGCAGTAATATTACAAATTATAATTACATTTAACAAGGAAAATAAGTAATTATTTTCAATAAATTTTGGTATAGTTAAAATACTTTTATGAACGACACCAGGTCGTAAATGAAAGTATAATTCACCTAACCATTAATTATATCAGATTCATTAACGGAGGTACTCATTAAATACATATAAAAAATGTAGCATTAACAGGTGTGATGGGCACGTTTTGTGCCAGCAAAATTGAAAGTCCGTAGTATGGTTTCAGGATCAATATTGCTATTAAAAACGGTAAAGTAAAAGCATAGCAGGTCGACTGACTTGAATGTATCAGGAAGTCATGCGAAAATTGTCTCCTCTCACTCCTCCATTATTTTGTACTTAGTCTTTGAAATAACAAGAATAATATAAATAAGAGTTATAGTTTTTTAATAATACATATTATTATTAAAAACTGCCGAAGCCAGTTAGTCTGGTTAACATACTAGCGGTTGACCAGTTCGGCGGTCCAAATGCTTATTTTTTTAACCTGAAAACATTTTTTTTCTAAAATAAATGTTATTATAATTTCTTCAAAATTAATTTTAAATAGTAGTCGCTTTGGAATTTTTGTTCATATACAGGATGTTTCGCATAAGAACCGACACAGAACAGTGGTGATTTAACGCAACTTAGCTTTATGCTAAGCTGCACCCCTGTGAATTTATAGGTCTTGAAAGCGGGGTTTCAAATTTCGAAAAAAAAATAGCTTAGAAAAACCAAATTTGGTACGAGTGTAGCAATAGCATTAATCGACAGTAAATAGTTCAACTGAAGCATTTTAAAGGATTGATAAGGGATGATGCACCATTAAAATGTGACAAAATTTTTGAACCTGTTGACGGACTTAAAAAAATTATTACTTTATTTTATGGGGAATTTGATTCTAAAACTTTTCTTACCCTTGTTAGTTTTCAAAAAACTTTGTCGTTTTCAGCAAAAACACAAATAACTAGAATAACTAGTAATGCTTAAGTAGTTGCTATTTAAAATTATCGAAAATTCAAAAGTTGGCTCTGAATTTAAACGTCAAATTTGACTTGACGTTAGAATTGCTCAGAATTGAACAGTTTTTCACAAGGATCATTTTCTAAAGAATTACAATCATTTACGAATATGTGCGTTACATAACGTTAGATTTGGAAGTTATTAAAACTGATTGTTTTTATAAGACAATGGTTATTTATTTCGAAGTATCTACCATAAGTCAGGTTAAGTAAAACCAGCTTCATGTTGTATATTTAATTAAGGAAACGTTTTACCTCTGTAAATGTTTCTCATTTAAATTAATATTCATGAGATTAAAGAAAGTTGGGCATTTTTTCCTTAAAGTACTCAATAAATGCCAGAATAAACTTAAACTAAGTTCAAATGTATTCACACATATAACCTAAAATCCTTTGGAACAGTATGAAATTATTTTTTAATAATTTTTATTCGTCTTATGAAAAAATTGTTCACTCTTTCAGAAAACAATACACCGAGGAAATTATTTTTTAATGTTAAGATAGCATATAATTGGGCATCTATAAGCATATTACGATTTTGAACTGACAATGAGTGAAATTTCGTTACTTAATTAAATGTTTCATTAATGAAAGAAAATTTAAAATTAAGGAGTGCTTTTACAGGGGGTTCCAGCCAACATTTAACTAAGCGTCTTTAAAAATTATAACTTAAAATCGAGATTTTCGTAAAAAAAATATTGGTAGAAAGTTATTGCATTTGACGAGTTTCTGTGACACCCTGTATACAGAGCGTGTCACTTAATATTCCCAATGACGCACAGTGGGGCAGAATCCCAAAAAGCTGGCCAAAAGTCAAAAAATATAGTTTCTCATTCGGTAATTTTTACTGTTGGATTGGCTAGAGTAATATCCCAAGTCTCAGAATCCATTACTATTAGGGTCAAATTCCCTATACCTGTTTTTTAAATCATTACAAAGGCGACCGCTGCTCGAGCAACACCTGGCTCGCGGGTAGGAACAGAAGTACGAGTAATAGTTGTGTTTAAGTGGTTATAAAATTTCGTAGAATTCATCGATTTATCTCTAACAAAATGGAATCAACTCATAACGTAGATTATGGATATGTAGGTTAAAATACTCAATATTTTTACAAAAAATAGTAATTGGCTACCAAACTTATGTGAATTTTATGTTATAAAATGAAATAATAATTTAATTTTGAAGAAAAAAGTTTAATAATTCTGCAGAATTCTGTCATTTAACTTATTGGACAAAAAAGACAAAACAATTATTATCTGTAAACTAAAAAAAAAATCGGCTGACAATAAGTGCCTAACAAATTTTTGTACAGATTTTTGTAAAATGTAGAATAAAATGAATTTCGCATTCTCNAGTCTCGCGAAAAGTGAATCTTCTGACACTGGTCTGTATTTTGTTTGATTAAAATGTGAAAATAAATGTCAAACTAAGTAAAAATATACAGTGTGTCCCCGGGTACCGCACTCTTGTAAACTTTTTTATTGTTAATTTTTCGAGAAAAAGTTATTTCTGATAAAAAGTTTTGCTTATCTGGGGAAGCCATGGGCAGTAATCAAATATGTAATAACACATACAGGGCGTCCAAAAAATTCAAATTATGAAATTTTCCCTAAGTGCCTTTAATTTTTGTGTTCGTTAAAAGCTGTATTTAAAAAAGTTGTTCGAGAATTCAAGGAATGCTTTGTCAGAAAAGAACAATAATAACATTTTGCAAATAAATAGACGCCCCAATTTTTAACTATCTTCCATACCTTTTTATCATAGATTTAATAGTATATGGATGGAGTCTAAGCTCACTTTTTGCGCATTTGAGCTGTTCCAACATGACCAGCGAAAACGGCAGCGATTTGGCCCAAGTTACGTGACTTAGGATAAAATCGCGTTACATTAATTTAAAAAGCAACTCTATTTCTGATTAGGAAATGATTTCTTTTTTAAAGTAACAATAAAAAATACTGTTAAATTTATGTGTAAAATTCGTAAAAACACTTAATACCACGTAAATCACCCGTGATAAGTCTGAAAAGTCACGTGACTCTAGACTAGTTTCATTCCACTTTACATGTTGTCCCCTGCCCCCTCTCTCTACATTCCATCCACAGTTCCATCCATTATTAGACCTATGATTTCTATTAACTGCCCACCGAATAATTTTTATTAATACGCTAATTTTATCTAATAACGCTAATTTTATCTAATAACGCTAACCCTGAAATTTATCTTGTGAAATGTTATGGAGTTGGTAATATTTCATTTAGATATGCAATACAAATTTTTAATGAAAAGTATCCACATGTAACTGTAACCCGTAGAACAGTTCGCTAGCTAATTATAAAATTCGATACCACTGGTGATGTAATGAATATTAAAGAGATAAAAGAAGAATACAATGATAACAATGCTGCTGTTGTTGTAGTTATGGACTCTATACAAGATAATCGAAAGAAGCAACTCAAGAAAAGGTCAGAAAACATAGGTATTAGCAGATATCATATTCAAAGAATTTTTGTACACAACAGAATCTATCAATTCAAACTAGTGTTTAATCATAAATTACCTGATAGAGATGATGGTCGTCGTATAGACTTTTGTTTAACAATGGGCGATAAACTGAATGAAAACAGATTCTTTTATCACAATATTTTATTTACTGATGAAGCAACATTCACAATTAATGGCGTGGTTTCCTCTCAAAATTGTAAATAACTGGGTTAAAGATAATCCGAATTTTTGATTTGATAACTAATAGTCAAAAATTTAGAAAAGTAAATGTCTGGTGTCGCATGTATCATAAAATAATTAGTCCTTACTTTTTGGAGGAAAATCTTAATCAAAATTTGTATTTGGAAATTCTCAATAATTTCGTTTTGGCAGAACTAGATAGCGAAAATTTAGAGTTGAGAAGAAAACTAATATTTCAACAAGACAGATGCACATTCCACACTTCTAGTGAGAAACTGGTTTGACGTTTACTTCCAGAACAAGTGGATCGGACGCTATGGACCAATACTTTGGCCTGCACGGGCAACCAACTTGTCCTCATTAGATTATTTCTTATGGGAATACCTAAAGTAAAAAGTGCATTCAAACGATTTTGACGATAACATTGATTTACTTAAGCAAAAAACTCAGGAAGCTTTTACCACCATAAACGAAGAAATGATCTCGTCTGTGTATAGGAATTTGGAAAAATATGAGAAAAATATGTATTACTTGGAGGTTTACAAGTTGAATAGTACTTGCTTCGTTGTTGTTGTTAATTCCACTTCTAATTTGTTATTTCTTTCTTGATTACTGCCCGTGACTTACCAAGATAAGCAAAATTTTCTATCAAAAATAAATTTTTCTCAAAAAATCAACAATAAAAAAAGTTTACAAGAGGGCAGTACCCCATCCGCGGACACACTGTATTAATCAAAAGTTTTACTTTTACTTATTTTGTGAAACAGGTTCTCCCTTAATCCTAAATCACTAAGATAAGTTGTACTGTTACAGCAGGGGGGTGGACTGTCTAGCTCCGGTCTTAATTCACGTCTTCAGAGCCAGCATTGCACTTGGTTATATACCGCTGGCATGGAGATCGACGAACGTGGCGTTTATTCCTAAACCAGGGCGTCCATCGTATGCCCAGGCAAAGGCATATCGCCCGATAAGTTTAACATCTTTCCTCCTNAACAAGAACAAATAAATGATAAAACTTTCTGTATTTGATTTTTAATTAAATCATCAACCTTACTACTAATGATAGATCCATATATAAATAATACTTCTAGTTCTGCATGAACGGTCATCAACCTCCACCGCGCAGACGTCAGCCGATGTGACGTAGCCGGCTGAAAGCTATGCCGATCCTGCTCCAGTCGCCATCTTGAATTGTGGAGCAGAATCGGCACAGCTATTCTACTTGTACCCTTAGGAATTAGAAATATCAGATGTGATTTATGCATGATGGTGAACCGCCCCATTTTAGCAATTTAATTCGTCAGCACATATCAAATACTATTTGGTTATCAGTGAGTAGGTCGAGGTGAGTCTATTTTATGGCTACCGAGGTCTCCCGACATAACTTCATTGGACTTATTTTTTTCAAAAGTTAAAGCCGAAAAGGTAAATAGCTGGGTACCCCTTTGGAGCTCTGTATCTCCTTTACGGGGCACTTGAGGATTTTTTTATGACAAACTAGGGTTATTTTGACCTCCCCTATACATCCCCGAGAGTATGCCATATACTTACCAGACACCCTGTACGTCTATTTTCTATGCCTGTTATTTTTAAATAATTCTGTTAAGATAAATATCATTTTCCATCTCAAATTTATCCGCATTCTGCCAACCAGTTATTGAATTTGATTAATTTTACTAGAGAATACTTAATCTCTTAATTTAAAAAATCTTGGAAAATCGTAGCAGTAAGCAGTGAAACAAGAAGTTTATAATTAATTAAATTTGCATGCTGACAGGAAATTACCTGTCCATGTCTAATTTAAATAATTTAATTATCCCTTTACAAAGACAAGCCTTTGTATGCCTAACAAGATTGTTACAGATAAAGAAATGGGAGAATAGCAATTAAACCTAATGAACACGAGAATTCAAAACAACAATATTCAAACGAGATTATATTAACGACGTGAAACTTTAGTTCTAACTTATTTAGTTATTATTTTTAATTAGTATACAGGGTGTTTCTCATTTGATGTGCATCACCGATTTTTGTTTTTAGCGTTTATTTCAGAGAACTTTTAATGTAATGTGTGATAGAATAGTTTAAATGGCTAGGTGGATTTCACAGGGTCTAACGACACTTAGAGTGTACGATAATTTAATAAACATAGAAATCTAAATAAAAAATTTAGATAAATTTTGAACGGATTCATTGAAGATGAATTTTTCGAGACAAAAGGTCTGAATCTGGTTCGAGCTGAGGCAGTACAGTATTGGGGGTCATAAGGGCTTGCAAAAAATGTAATAAAATTTCCATGATCGTATTTAAAAACATGAAGTTGATGATGGTCCTGGAGAGACGAAACGTTACATATAAAAATTGATTATGCCATTCGACAGAGGGCAAAAAGTTTTCAATATCACCTCAAACAAGACTGAAATGAAACAAAAAGGATTTCCAAAATTTCGTTTTTTTTCAAATATTTCGAAAACTAATAATGTTAGCCTTGATTTTTTAGAGGCATAATGTTGGCCCCCTGATTATGCAACTTTGCCCCTATTTAAGCTACTTTGTATCTCTTACAGTTTCCGAGATCCCTGTAGTGAGAAGCAAATTTGCAACAATCTGTATTTTTTAAAATACTGGTAATTACGTCCGCTTTCTTAAGTATGTCACTGCGACAACTCTGATATTTTAAGATCTCAACTTGCGATATTTTAAATATTCTTATAAACTACAATCAGAAATGTTTCCCATAAACGATATGCTACAAAATATGAACAATATTTAGCGAATATAAAAAATGTAAGGTATAAATTTGAAAACCAGTTAATTAATAATAATTAATAATGTTAGTTTAGGTTTTGTGGGTTTAGATTTTATTGGTTTAAATTTTATGGGTCTGGGTTTTGTGGGTTTAGTTTTATGAATTTAGATTTATTAGGTTAGGTTTTTAGGCTTATGGTTTCAAGAATTTGTGATTGTTGAAGGGGTTACAATACTCTTTTAGTGTGACGTCACATATTTAGGCAACTCGTAACAAATTGTCATAGTTGAAAATAGATGAAATTGTACAGATCGTATCTGACCCTTGTTTACTATTTGCATATACAGGGTGTTAGTAAATAAGTGCGACAAATTTCAGGGAGTGATTCTACATGAGAAAATAATGGCAGTTTGCTTATAAACGTATGTCCGCAAATGATTCGTTTTCCGAGATATGGGTGTCAAAGTTTTTCTGAAAAACTGACGATTTAATTTATTGCTCTGAAACAGGTCGAGATGTGCAAATGAAATTTGGTGGGTTTTAAGAGGTAGTTATTGGGCATTTTTTGACACGCAATTAAGAATTTTATGTTCATCATTGGCGAGCGTACGGGTAATAATATCAATTTTTTTAAAGAAAAAAATGGTACGCCACTGAGATATTACAAATTAAAATTTTTGAATTCCTCGTTCAATTTGTGACAAAAAATCTCTCTTGCCTTTTCTTCGTATGGGACGCCGTTTCGATGCAAAAAAATCAAACATCTTAACGCGTATTTTTTATTTCTTTAATACATTATCAAGAACTATCTAATACAATAATATTAAACCAGAACAGTAACAGAAAATAACACTAATAAAATTTTGAAAAGGCGCAAAGCTACAACAAATGTTCAAAATGACCTCCCTCAGACGTGACACAAGATTCAACTCTTCGCCTCATTGATTGTCGTATTCGCGGAAATATTCACGATATATTTCTTACTGTCTCACAGCCGACTATAATTCGATTTCTCAGGTCATCAACATTTTCAACGGGAGTGGAATAAACTAATGACTTAAGAAATCCCTAAATGCAAAAATCAAGAGGATTTAAATCCGGCGACCGAGCAGGCCAATGTTCCGTACCTCCCCTACCTATCCAACGATTTGGATATACTGTATCTAAGTGATTACGTACGCTAAAATGGGCTGGTGCCACGAGAAAGTGTTATTCTTTTTTCAATATCTCCTCAAATAAAGCTGAAATTAAACAGAAATGGATTTACAATATTTCGGTTTTTTTCAAATATTTCGAAAACTAATCATGTTAGCCTAAATTTTTTAGAGGTGTAATGTTGGTTCCCTGATTACGCAACTTTGCCCCCATTCGTACCTCTTACCGTTTCCGAGATCCCTGTAGTGAGAAGCGAAGTTGTAAACAGCCTGTATAAATTCTATAATTCTTTTAGTTTGTCACTTGGGGTTTGAAACTTCTTAAATGTTTCTAATATTGCCAGAATATCGCGATATATAAGGTCGAAAATCGATCTAGTAAAAATATTGAGAAATTCTTCATGACAATGTATACTATGAGGTTATTTGGCGTATGTGACGTCACTACCAAAAAGGTCTATTGACGTCAAATCGGAACTTGTCTAACAGATTCTTAAAAAAGTAAATTTTTTGGATTATTTTACTATTTTATCTTTTTTGCCTTTCTGTCTAGATTCATACCGTACTTTTTTTATATTCGCTAAATACTACTCATATTTTGTGGTATAAAACATTTCTGATTGCAATTTGTAAGAGTATTTAAGATATCGCAAGTTGAGATCTTAAAATATCGCAATTGTCGCGGTGACATGAGACAGCGGACATAATTACCAGTATTTAAAATATGTATATCCCAATTTGGACAACTTTTACTACGTCACACGGAATTTTGAGCGTTTTCACCCACTGTGCAATGTTACAATCCTTAATCATATCCGCAAATAGACCATTTTTTATTGATTTGAGAGGCATTTTTTCGAAAATGTTTATTGTGGACGCCAACTGACTACAGATACGTTTTTAACGGATCCGGAAACATAACAGTAACAGTCTGATCAAAACAACAGACCAATTATTTTGTTTTGTGTGCCTGTGTTGTTTGACAGTTCCAGATAGCCGTCAGAGTGTTGGAGCATCGAGCGATTCATTTCATTTTTCAAATATGGAAAAAATTATGGCGCAATGGGGTTGTTATGATTAGGCTTAGTGCGGCGAATACAATTTAGAGAAGACGTAAAAAAGAAAGGTATCGACGCGACACCAACTACTACAAGGTTCCATAAATAACTGAACAGTTCAAAACGCTAGTCAGCTGTGAAGGCCACCGACCCTCGCGCCGGCTCTGTTAGACTGTGCACGTACACTAAGCCTAATTATGGCAATTTTCTGATGATTTATGATGAAATTGATGGAGATCTATAGTGGACAAATTTAGTATCAGGAATGCATAACTAAGTTTAATTGTGATTCTTCGTGTACTTCCGATGATCATTTATCTAAAAACTATAATTCCTCGGTAAATACGTACTCCAGTTTGAAATAATTTTAGAGAAAAGTCACCCCTGCTTACCTGATAGGGATATTTCGTTAAGTTATTTTCGGACAGAGTCACGTTGAGTATTACCATGGGAGTTACGCAAACCAAAAATAGAATACTAGTGGACCCCAACAAAAGCACCAACCGCCTTTCTTCGGCAAACTTCCTTGGATCTTCTTCTCCGGAAGTCTTCCTGCTCAGGATCATCTTCCTGCGCTTTTCGCAAGACCGCCTGTACACTATCAGAATCCTTAAGTTCAACGCCGCCAGAAGTATCACGGGCACCACCTTGAAGATAAACTCCAACACCACTTTGTATATGCTGTAAAGCGGGTGGTCCACATAGTCGGTATCTTCCATCCTCTGATATATCACCATCCCCGCCGGCAAGAGCCTACATGTCTTGATTTGGCTGCGGAATATAATGGGAATGTACAGCACGAAAGTGCAGGTGGGAATGAGGGCAACTGCCCTGCGGGGGGATCCTAGTATCGGTCTGGCGTGTCCCGGATGGCAGACGCTCACGTAGCGTTCAAGCGTGAGCGCCAGCAGCATCATGACTCCTATTCCTAAACAGCCGTTTCCCAGGAATAGTTCCAAATGGGCGAAGTAAAACGCAGGCAGTGGATGCTCCCAATGGCCGTGCTCCCGATGTACCAGCACTCTCCACGCGAAAGGTAGGGCGAATATAATTGCCAGAAGAGCTGCTGCGGAATAACCTGGAATGAAATTTCTGAATTAGCGAGTGTAGCAGATGACTGGTAGATATACAGGGTGATTCAGTCATAATGTCATTAATTTTAACCACGTATTCGGAAGGCTTAATAAAGACAGAAAATCGGAAAAAATTTTTTACTCGACTTTTAAAAATGAAGGAAATCAACACATAACTCCCGCTAAGAGGGCGGCCCTACCAGATGCCCGGATGCTCGGCAAATTTTGGAACATAATGTCACAAACAAATCGTCAGCTGAAGCGAACAGCGTTGCCAAGTTCACATCATAATCTGTGGTTCACATTTACTTAATACGCTTTAGTATACGGATACATATGTACGAAACCAATAAAATGCAAGTAAATAAAGGATCATGGTGCATTTTATTATACATAATTTTAATAATTGTATAAACTTGGTGCAATATGTTTTAACAAGCCTGACTTCTCGAAGTCAACTTTCGTTAAAAGAAAATAAATAAAGCAGAGGAAGTTACCTGTTTGTAGGTACACCGTATTTTACCAAATAAAAAAAGTCGGCACACTAAATACCCGAATATACAAATATACTACTCACGGTTACAAAACCATTAAGAATTTAAAGCGTTTATTCAAATCTACCACCTTCAATATCTTCCGCATTTTTCCCGCAAAGGAGTGAACATCACATCATAAAGATGGAGAGGGGATGTGGATTGGAAAGACACAGACACACGAAACCGTTAGTTTAGCCTATTTCCAATTGTTTAAAATGTCGGTCGTGATGGCTACGAATGCCGAATATGTGGATATGGTGATTTTATACGGAGAGTGTGTACAGAATGCAAATGCCGCTGCAATTGAATATCGCAGGCGTTTCCCTGATCGACAGATCTTCCCAAGCCCGTGGACAATTGTACAAGTCTGGCGGATATTGCGCGAGAATTCACTCAACCCGTACCATTTTCAAAAAGTTCAAGCTTTAGAACCAGCTGATTTCCGCAATCGTCTTGAATTTTGCAATTAGTTCCTAAATCGAATTGCAGCAGGACCCAACTTTATTAACAGAGTGCTCTAGACGGATGAATGCTGTTTTACTCGAGCTGGCATTTTAAACATGTAAAGAACATATTACTTTCTCAAAAACAATAAGTAGGTAGGTACCTACCTAGATTACACCAAAGTTTACATTTACACTAAAGTTTACATTTATTATGTAAACTTTGATTATACGCAACTGCATATTGAATAATAAATTGAAATACTAAAACTGTATTATTTAACATAATAAATTATAAAACGTGAAAACGTTAATAATATTAAAAATGATAAATTGTAATAACCGTACATTCGAAAACAATCATCCCTATTCATTACATTCAATTTGACAACACGATTTTCCTTTGATAAAAGACCGACAACTTTTTGCTCTATTTTGCATGGAATACGATCCTACTACAGTTCGTATTAGTCTAGGAGCCAGATAGGGTTCCGTGTACTAGCTATAAAAATAAACTTTTTACAGCCATTTAAACATTTAATTTGTTGATAACAATTAAACTGACCACTTTCAGGCTTTGCGACCAGGTTTTTTGGATTCAGGAGGTCAAAATAGTTAAGAATAAGTTGTTTGCAGCCGTGGCACTCTGAACGGAACCCTATCTGGCTTTTAGACTGTAGAACACGTGCAAATTAGAAGGTTAGTGACCTAGAAACAGGTTAGCCTAGGTCGGAAACACGTACCGGTTGTTTATTTGTCTCCGTCCGATTGTTTCTTATCTTCTATTACTTACAGTCAATATTTAAATACTACATACATTTCACCCTCTCTTTATAATATGTCTAGTGAGTGTTGGTTTTTATGTTATTATTTATGTAATGAAATTGAAATGGTTATGAAATGAAATTTAAATTATCTGAACTCTTGGAGTTTTGTAACTTCAATATTAAATTTTATTTAAAGTGAAACAGAGCTAATTTCTTTGCAGCCATAATAGTCACATTTGGTCAGATGAAAATCCGCACACTACTCGTCGGTTTATTTTTCAGAGGAGATTCGGTGTCATTATATGGGCAGGAGTATATGGCGATCGTTTAATTGGGCCGCATTGCTGTAAGCCCGAAGGCTTACAGTAAATTAAAAAATTAACATTATGATAAAAAAACTGATTTTTGGCAAGGCATGCTCAGATCTCCTCGAGGTTCTTGCTGGACAACATAACAATTTAATATGTTGACTGCATAATTATAAAAAATTTATAGCATTTTAAATAATTATTGGCTGACGTGAGCAAACCGATGGAATCCTACCTGTACTGCTACAGCAGGGGGTGGACTGTCTAGCTCCGGTCTTAATTCACGTCTTCAGAGCCAGCATTGCACTTGGTTATATACCGCTGGCATGGAGATCGACGAACGCGGCGTTTATTCCTAAACCAGGGCGTCCATCGTATGCCCAGGCAAAGGCATATCGCCCGATAAGTTTAACATCTTTCCTCCTGAAAACGTTGGAGAGAATAGTTGACAGGCATATAAGGGACGGGGTATTGAGGGCAAATCCTCTGCACAGGTACCAATACGCCTATCAGGCAGGCAGATCAGTCGACACAGCCCTTCATAGCCTAGTCTCTAGGATAGAGAGGGCAATGGACGACAAAGATCTAGCTTTGGCAGCTTTTTTAGATATTGAAGGGGCATTTGACAATACACCTTTCGAATCTATTAATTCGGCAGTTCGCAACAGGGGCCTTGAAGACACTTTGTGTCGTTGGATAGATACCATGTTGAGAAACCGGACAGTAACAGCTACCCTTTCGGGAGAGACATCCAGGTGTAAGGTAGGCCGGGGCTGCCCCCAGGGAGGCGTACTGTCTCCCTTGTTATGGGGATTAGTGGTGGACGGCGCACTGGAGGGCCTTAATCGAAAGGGGTTTTATACACAAGGCTATGCGGATGACTTGGTCGTTCTCATAGTCGGGAAACATAATATTATCGTTTCAGAACTCATGAAAGAGGCTTTGAAATGGATAGATGACTGGTGTAAGGGGCAGGCACTGTCAGTAAACCCTGACAAAACGGTCGTAGTACCCTTCACTAGGAGAAGAAATTTAACTGGACTCTCTGAACCTATAATAGGGGAGAGGGGCATTACATTTTCCAGGGAAGTAAAATATCTAGGAGTGATACTGGATAATAAGCTTACCTGGAATGCGCACTTGGAAAAAGTGGTGAGTAAGGCGAAGCAGACACTGTGTGTATGCCGCCGCCTTATTGGGAAAACCTGGGGACTGAAACCAAAGATGTCACACTGGTTGTATACGTCGATAGTAAGACCCAGGATTCTTTACGGCGCGGTGGTATGGTGGCAGAAAACACAACAGACCACAGCGAAGGAAAAACTGAATAGAATTCAGAGATTGGCCTGTTTAGGTATAACGGGGGCGATGGCATCGACCCCGACAGCTGCACTAGAAGTCATGCTAAATCTGCCACCGCTGCATATAGTGGTGGAGAGAGAAGCGCGGCTAGCAGCATATCGACTCAGGAATAATAATGACTGGAGGGGTGGTTCCCACTCCAGGATCAAAGATACATCTATGTCGGAACCAATTCTTGGGATGGTATCCGACAAGATGGTTCCAAAGTTTCACTTCCACAAGCCATTTGAGACTCGAATAGAGGATCAAAGCGAGTGGGAGGAAAGGTTTAATACCCTGGAAAGGTGGAGCCTAGTATGGTTTACAGATGGCTCCAAAATGACCAGAGGGACGGGTGCAGGAATATATGGACTCAGACCCAGATGGAGTGCAAGCTACAGTCTGGGGGAGTTCCCTACTGTATTCCAAGCAGAAATCTTCGCAATAATGGCGTGTCTGGCAGAGAATGTACGTAGAGGTTATAGACGTAAACTCATATATATATTCTCTGATAGTCAAGCTGCAATTAAAGCTTTAGCCGCACACAAGGTAAGTTCAAAACTGGTGTGGGACTGTTTACAAATGCTAACTGAACTGGCCACCAACAATACAGTCAGACTGTGTTGGGTGCCAGGGCACAAAGGCATTTGTGGAAATGAGAAAGCGGATGAACTTGCGAGGAAGGGATCCGAAACAGTGTTCATTGGCCCGGAGCCCTTCTGTGGCACATCTCCCAGTGTGGTCAGGCGGGCTATGGGCAAATGGACAGAGACAGAACATAGGAAATACTGGACTTCAAGGCCAGGACATAGCCATTCCAAGGAGCTTATGGAGTATCCTTCGAATGGAAGAGCGATTGAGTTACTGAGCTTGAATAGAATCCGGCTCAGGAGAGTGACAGGACTCATAACGGGACACTGTCACTTTAAGAAACATCTACATAGACTAAAGCTTGTAGACAGTCCGGTCTGCCGAGGATGTGAATCGGCGGATGAAACTTCTCTGCATATCCTGGGCGAGTGCCCGGGATTTGCACGTAGCAGAATGGCGCTCCTTGGGAGACCCTATTTGGAACCCAAGGAGCTGAGAGAAGTGTCAGCAAGGAAGCTTTTGGACTTTGTAAAAAGGACAAATCTACTTGCTGAATAGGACTAGTAGTGGGACGCACAATAGGCCTAATTAGGCCGCAGTGCTATGGGACTTTTAAAGGACCAACCACTAGATGAAGAAGAAGAAGAAGAAGAGCAAACCGTTTACTTCATGTCTTTATATGAACGAAAATATATCAATATGGCAACATTCCATCTAGGGCGCCTTGTTCATATCGTAGCCGGCTGAGGTCAGTCGGCTAGTAACAGCCTGAAAAGGGGGTTAAGTAATGATTTGAAAATATTTTTTTCAGCTTAAATATGCATTTAATTTTTTTTAATCACGCCGTCGTATTATCCTCATTTTTCTCTATCTGCTCTTAAATTTAGTGACATTATGACTGAATCACCCTGTATTTGTAATTAAATTTTCGATGATAAAGTTAATTTGATGCAGAGTTAATAATGTTTTTGTAATTTCGTTTATAAGATCAACTTCTTAATTTTTGTGACAAGCAGTTATTTATTTAAGTTTTAAATATTAAATTTTCTCTTCAATATGGCTAAACATCCGATATTTTCCTTATGATGGTGAAAGTTACGAATAAATAAATAAAATATAGGAAGGTATTTATTTGTGCGTAATGAACATGTTATCGCGTATGTTTTAATAGTTTTTGATTCCAACATATACATTCGCCAGTTTGAGAAAAACGTTATAGGGGAGATAAAAGATGTTAAACGGGCGCCAACCTACAAATAAATGAAGCTAAAATAACCCCCTAACGGTTTCCTCATCTTGTAGGAAGGGATGTGAAGTAAAATGAAATGTACATGTAAAATTCCCCAATATATTTGTAACACGTGTTCGTCCAGGGGTTTATTGGTTGTTCTGCGGAATACGTGGGTATCTACAGGTGGTCCTGGTGTATTGGACTCGAAGGACACAAATCCGGAGATCAAGATCAAGTTTGTCCAAACGCGGGACTCAAAAGTACAGTGACTTTATTAATGTTTAGCTACTCAGTCTTCGCTAATATGAAACTTTACATAAGTCTTTAAATGACTTTAAAAACGAATCTTCATAAACTTTATAGACTTTATATACTCTAAATATGTACTTTATATAAAACTTTTCAAAATTTCTTTGAAACTTTTCATAAAAATTTCCTAAACTCTTTAACTTTCTGAACTTTTTTTTCAAAAAAAAAACGTTTCAAAAACTTTTCTGGTAAGCTCTGGTGAGAGAAAGAGAAGAAACAAAATTCAATTAGCACGTGGTTGCACAGCATTGAAGGTCATACAAAAAAATAAGCAAAATTCAAGTGGTTAACACGGCTGAAATCTACTAGATTGAATTTAAGAGAAAATTAGAAATTTAAATACTGATTAATTACCTTTCTATGTACTTCAGTGTTCACAGGTGATTAAAGTTAGGTAAACTCGGTTTAAATTTAAATCACACACGAGCTAGTTGCTTTACCAGTTACAAAATGAAAGAGAGCTTCAAGTCGCCTCGTCAAGGGTTTTATTAAATTAAATCATATAAAAAACTCAATCGACATGATTGGCCGTTTGAACAAAATAAATCGCAGACTGGGCAACTGCTATCTAATCACCACTGAACAGGTTCTAACACTGACTATAACCTATACTCGGCGGCCGAAATTATAAAGAGTGCCTAATACATAATATAAAAACACTATTACCATAATGCGTATAAAATATAGAATGATTTCTATACGGTTCAATATTATTTATCTTTGTGCCGCTCGCCATGCACATCGGTAGAATCTATAATCGTGTATAGACTGAGTTACACTGAACGTCGATCTATATTTTATCTCTGTCTTTTGCACTTGGTAGGGAATAGGGAAATGCTTTTTTAGTGGGTGTAAACGGACCTGATTTGCCCGACCTGAGAGGGGTCTAATTCCATGGCTATAATAAATTTATAAATTAAAAAAACAACTGGGAAGGTTTAGAATGCTGTAATAATTAAAATGGATCAAAGTGCCTGTTATAGCAAACCGTAAAAAATATTAGATGTTATGTTTTATTATCTTTTTTCATTATTTTCTATATCTTGTTGCCTTTTACACAGACACGCCAATGGATTTTCGTTCCCGGCACGCTTCATCCCCCTTACTAGTCCAAGAGCTAGCGATGAATCACTATCTATAATTTTGGCCATCGAGTATAGGTCCAAACTACAAATTATCTAGTCCACTAATCATGAATGTATGGGTCGATAGGACAGAAACAAATAACCTTCAATATCTGACATCCAAGTAATCTAATTATTGTGCTCCAGATTTGGTTTACAAATAAACAATAATAAAAGGAAATAATAACAATAAAGGTAGTACAGTTAAAATTATACAATTACAGAAATCATTACAATTTGTACATAAAGTTTCTCCATGTTTATAACAGGTAAATAGTAAACATTTATTGCATATAGTTTATTAAATCGGTGTTCTATAACTAATTGTAGGGTGTGACAAAGATTTACATGATGTACCAACAATACAGCAGTATACAGGTGGAAATAAAACTAACTAGTTGTGATAACAAAGTTGAATTTTTATATCAAGATGTCAAGAAGCTGTTTAATAGTTATTCTTAAAATAAATGGTGATATTCACACTGTACAGATAGTGAATGTTACACTGTAATACCAGTAAACAAAACGTAATACAAATAAACGATACGATTCTTTACGATATCTTTAATAAGATTATACGATTTACAATACTATTACTTATACGATTTAGGTACTATACGATACTATAGAATTATACGATTTACTATGCGATTTTACGATTTACTTTTTTTACACGATTTACTTTATAGAATTTGCTATACGATAGTATACGATTTACTTTATACGATACTTTATACTATTTACTTTACTTCATACGATATACGAGGGGGGATCAAAAAATAACCGGAATCGTAATAATACTACGCATCGTGTACTTGTAGTACCAGTTTGCGCCGTCAGATGGCAGTTGTAGAACCTCTCCTGAGTCATTCCGCCAAGCGGCGTCACTCGACAGCGCGTTCAAGCTTGCCATGAAATGAAGGACGCATTCAAAGACGATCCATTTTTTACAACAAATTCATCACAGGCGACGAGTCATGGTGCTATGGGTACGATCCAGAAAGTAAACAACAAAGTCAATGGAAGTCAACTGACTTACCTCTGCCAAAAAAAGCTCGAATGTGAAGACGATGTTGATATGTTTTTTTGACATCAAAGGGATCGTACACTCAGAATTTGTCCCAACAATTCTATTTGGAGGTTATGAAAAGGCTGCGCAGATGTTTGGCGCGAAAACGTCCGGCTTTGTGGAATTTCTGCATCACGACAACACTCTCGCGTACACTGCCCTCAGTGTTCGCCAGTTTTTGACCTCAACGAAGACTACTGACTTGACCTACGCGCTCTAATCACCGGATTTAGCACCCTCGGAATTCTTCCTGTTTCTGAGGATGAAAAGGGACTTGAAAGGGAAGCCTTTTGCCGATGTCGGACACGTAAAACGCAATGTCACGAAGGTGCTAGCAGATATCAAAGAGGATGAATTTAAAAGGTGCTTCCAACATTGGAATGACAAGTGCATTATTGCTAATGGAGAGTACTTTGAAGGAGATTAAGGTTGTATTTTAAAAAACAATAAAGTAAATGCTTTCTACAAAGAACTTCCGGTTATTTTTGGGTCCCCCCTCGTACTTTACTTTATAGGATTTACTTTATAGAATTTATTATACGATACTATACGATTATACGATTTACTATACGATTTAATTTATAAGATTTACTCTAACTTTATAGGATACCTTTAACTTTATGTTACATTTTTATCAGTTGGTTAACTCCTTGTATTTTAATAAAGGCTGAAGAAACTAGGTTTACATTTAATTTTCTGCTAATCCGTCTAAAACTGGTCGTAAGAATGATTTAATTAAATTAAGTTAAAAAGGACTCCTTTCATCGTTTATTATAATGCGTCTACTTGTTAGCTCAGGGCATTAATCTTACAACAAGCTGCTCTGTGTTTGGCGTGGATGTAAATAGTAGGGTGAAAAGAAAAATATTTTCACCATTATCACTGAAATAAAAATTATTTTATTAATACGCTATTTCTGCAAAAAACACGAGTTAATCTGATTCCTTTACTTATTAAGTTCATACATTTTGTTTTGATCATCATTTTATTGATTACGGATGAAAAGTAGCTTTTACTTAGATATACTCAACTTAATGGGCAAAAACTGCACAAAGAAGTAAGTTTTTTACCAATTTAAACGTTTAGATGACCCGGGATTACACAGGTTCTGTCTCTTACGTCAGGGAAGTGTCACGAGTTTTTTTATCATACATTAATCATGGTAGATAGATGACTAGAGCGTTTTCATTGTAGCCAGGTATACGAGCACCATCACCTAATGATATTTTTCCAATAATCTTTAATTTTCTGAAATCGTTTTAGAAATAATCAACGTAAGACTCGTTTTCAGATTACCCTTTAAATTAATATTCACAAAACTTATAGCTCAGTAATAAAAATACTTAATAGGAGACAATGGGTTAGTTTAAAAATTAATGGCAAGAGAATTTGTTTGAGTTGTATTTACAGACCTTCTAAGGCTAATTTAACATACTGCATTAATAGTCTAGATTATGTTTTAACCTCTATTATTCCAGATTTTGATTATATTACACGTGCAGGCGATTTTAATGTAGATTTTTTAAACAAAAGTAGCCACTCTTTCTCCCTAAACATTTTTTGTGAGATACGGTTTTCATAAGCTTGTAACGGATCCTACGCGTGTTACTTCTATTTCTAGTACCTACCTTATTAGACTTAATAGTCACTTCCAGTATGGATGTTTGTTCTAACACTGAAGTAATTAGGATGGATGGTATCTCTGATCACAGATTAGTCACAACTAGTTTGAATATTAAGAAAACACGTCTGCCCATGGTATTTAAAACTTATAGAGATTATTCTAGATTTGATTATGTATTTTTTTTGAGAGACTTGTGTTCTATATCTTGGGATACCATTTATGGTCTGAATAATGTTGATGCAATTGTTTATTTTCTCAGCAGTAGTATTAGTGAAGTTTTTGATATTCATGCTCCTATTACAACTGCTCACTGATAACTTATAATAGCTTATTTAAAGTATAAACGTTCTAAATCTGAATCAGCTTGGGGTGAATATAAGGTCCTTAGAAATTTTGTCAACAGATCTGTGAAAAAAACATTCTTAAATCATAAATTTAAAACTGATCCTAAGAACTTTTGGAAACTTCTTAAAACTCTAAATATTAATTCAAAACCTACATCTAGTTCTGCGAATGTGGCTGGCTCCGATGACTTTCTTAACTTTTTTGCTTCCCCTCTGTCTCACCCTTCGCTGAATACTAGTACTCTTATTTCGGATAGTTATATTAACAAGTCTTATGGTGAATCGGGTAATAAATTTGTATTTACTGATGTGGATAAAATTGACAAAATCATTGATAAACTTAGATCTTCTGCTAAGAGCTGTGATGGTATCGATTTAAAAATGATATCCCTTGTAACTCCATATTTAAGCAATCATATTAATTTTCTTATAAACAAATGCCTCGTGGCTAGAGTTTTTCCTTCTGCGTGGAAAGATGCTAACATTATACCTATCGCGAAAATTAATAATGCCACAAATATCTCAAACTTTCGTCCTATTAGTATGCTTCCTACTATATCAAAAATCTTGGAAAAAGTAGTTTCTGAACAAGTCAGCAACTATTGTAATAAAGCCAATATACTGCCTGATACTCAGTCTGGCTTTCGAGCTCTATATAGTACTTGTACTTCTCTGCTTAAAGTTACAGATGATCTTATAAGTAATATCGACAAAAATAAATGTGCCTGTTTTATTCTTCTTGATTTTAGTAAAGCATTCGACACTTTGGATCATACAACACTGTATTAATTTAAAATATTTTTGTTTCAGTGACAATGCTGTAGCTTTCTTTAAAAGTTGTCTGTTGGACAGATGCCAGAGGGCTAATTTGAACGCTGATGTATCCAGATTTAATCTTATCTCTGCTGAAGTTCCTCAGGGTAGTGTTTTGGGTCCTCTTCTCTTTTCTATTTATACTGCTGATTTTTGTAGTTATTGTCGTCCCATCAGTATGCAGATGACGCTCAATTATATTTTTCTTTTTGTCCTTTTGACATCTCTTCAGCTGTGGCCCTGATCAGTACTGATCTAAACTCTATCCCTGAGGTATCTTTGGCTCATAATCTTATTTTAAATGAATGAAATCTTGGGTTGTGGGTAGACAATTCTCTTATATTTGCCAAGCATGTCAACTATCTTACTCAGAAATCTTTTGGCAAGCTGAAAGTCCTTTACATGTATAATTGGCCTGCTTTGATCCTCAGGGATAATGAGTGTCTCCAAAAAGTTCAAAATGCTTGTATCAGGTTTAGTTATGGTCTTCGTAAGTTTGATCATATTTCTCCTAGTTTTAAAAATTCGAAGTGGTCTAACCTCAGTGATCGGATCCAGTTGTCCTTTTTGATTTTTAAGTTAATATTATATCATACACCTGAATATTTAACCTCAAAGCTCATTACGAATTTTGATGTGCATCATTTGCCCACGCGTAACCGTTGTAACTTTTGTGTTCCAAAGCATAGGACTGCTCTGTTTCACCGGTCATTTTCTTACATTGCTATAAAAATTATAATTCTTTGCCTAATGATGTCAGGCCCCGCAAGTCTATTCGCAGTTTTAAAAAAAGTCTTAAAGTCTTTATTAGTTAATTATTGTATCAGTTGTATTATTTTTTATTATTACTAGATTTAATTTTTGTCGTAATATGAGTGTGCATTTGGGTGTGTTATATGTTTAAATAATTGATTTTGTTTATCTTTTTGCTATTTTATTTGCTATAGCGTATGTTTGTAAAGCTTCCTTATTTTCCTGGATGGTTATATGGAAGAGCACCGTATGGTGAATATCGCCATCCTTTAAATACTTCTTTGTATAAAAAATGTTTGTGATATAAATAAAGGCATTTTTATTATTATTATTAATGGTTAGATGATTTATGACCCGAAATAGCGTGAGTTTCACCTTGAATTATTTTAGTGATGTATCTCGCGTAAATAGAGACAAACAATGAGTGTAGAAATACGTATAAATGTTTCCGCAGTGTCTGAAATGGATGTTGGGCAACGTAGTGTTTCCAAAATCAGTTATACTATTCTCTAACATCAAAACGAGAGGGTTGGAACATAACAGTAGCCTGAAATTAGGTTAGTAACAGATTTCCCTCTCGGAATTGTATGTGAACATCGTTTAACAGTAGTTAATAGTTTTGTTATACGGTTTGCAGTTCTGTGACGAAGTTTGCCCCTCATTTAGGCGATAAATGTAGTGTTTCCATATTTGATGAAACCATATGCAGGGTGTCACATAAATAAGTGCCAAAATTTTAATCACGAATTTAACTTATCTTATCAAAAGGGCCGGTATTTTGAATACAGGTTAAAACATTTGCTGTTCGTATGTGTTTGTTCACCATTTTTTTTATAGTAGATTCATCAATTTTGTTTGGCATTTCAGACAAAAATAACCACACTTTTTTATTTTTGTCTTCTCTGCCAACGAAATTTTCGTTCACCTCAGACTCTCCCGTTCCTATAAAGATAGGTTCTTTTGTTGAGACATAATTTTTATTTAAAACTCGTTCCGTGACAGATTGATTGGAGACTATTTGAGCCCAAGTAGGTGCGGATTGATCATTATTAGTCCAGTCATTGAAGGTAAAATACGGCGTTACTGTATAATTTAGGTTATACTTACCCTCTACTTCAAAGTTGACCCTGTGCCGGTGGTTGCTTTTAATTTTTTAGGGGTGAAAACGACCCCTATTCGAAAATAATTATAGAATTGCAGATTCGAGCGTGTAATAGGTTGAAATCATCTTTAAATAAGTAATTATGATGAATTGAAAATTGTCAATCACTAAAAACCACCCCCTATGACAGTAATCATCAAAATATAATGTTGAAAAATATTATTCAGTAACTTGGAATAATTTAATAATAGTGTTATAATATATTAAATTAAGATTTCTTTACTGTACTAATTTTTTATTATTTATTTATAAGTTTTTCAACCTTTATAAAAACCACCCCTTGCAAAAAAATCGAACAATTTATTTTCAAACCTTAAAAAAAACCCTCCTGATTAAAATTTGCAATCAAAAATAGGGAAAATAAGAATTTTATTTTTATATGGAATTAAATTTTTTTATTTTTATAACATATTTTTCTGTTATTACAAATAACATATGAATAATCAAAAATCCTCTTCACTCTCGTCTTCCTTTTCTATTATATTCCTAAAATTCTTATTCTTATTCTTAAAATATAGCCTTAATGTGTATTCATCAATGCTTCAATATACGTATTCTAATATCTGCAAAAATATGTGATTGGTTTTTTAACGATAACTGTTTTATTTTTTATGCTATCAAGTCCTTCAAAAAAACCATTTTGTAGGTTTTTTTCAAGGTCTCTAAGACCAAATAAGTTAAATTTTCTTTCAGCCTTTATTTTTGTAAGGGTTTGAGCTGAAAGGGCTTGAACAAGTTGCTATTTACGAACATATGCATTTTTAAACGTCCATATTTTACTGAATTTTTATCCTACAGAAAAAAAAAACAAAATTTTCAAAAAAGCAAAACTTACAATTTTGTAATCTACAAAATTTTACGTATCATTAATAGTTTTTGAGTTATTTTGAAGAAAAGAAATTTTTCCAATAATACAAAAATTCTCTTTTCACTTCAAGCTCAACTTTTTTCAAAACTAAGCACTTTAAACCGGTCAAACTTCTAGAGCATATTACAAGTACATAAATAAAGTAAATTGTAAAGTGGTAACGATTATTTTCAATGGGGGTGGTAATTAAGGGGTGATTTACACGTTTTTTGTCTTCGAATAAAATACGGACCAACTTTATTTTCGTCATAACTCGCTTAGGTTTGATTGTAGGGACTTTCATAAAAAATAAAAATAAAGGTTTTTCAAGCACTTTAAAAAAGGTTCTATGGGTATTACCTGAAAAATGCATTAGTTTTTGGTTATTTCACGTTCAATCTTTCAATTTTACCGTTGGACTAATAAGAACCAACCTTCAACACGCTATTACTCCGCTTGTATTGGGTCTACAGTCACCATAAATACACAATTTTTTTGTTTTTTATAAACTACATTTTTTATAATGATTTTTTTGATAAAATACTTACATTTGAGTTATTCGCGAAAAACCGTTTGAAAGTGTTTTTTTTTTGTTAAAAAAATTATACTTTCACTCGCGAATAAGTCGAAAAGTATTGACTTTTACGAAAAACTTTATAGGACAAAAGTTGCTTAGAATTAGTCAGTATATCCATTCCCTGAGTTATTTTCAATTAAACATTTTTCACCCCCGAGAAGGGCATCCACCCCCAGGGTCAAAGCAACTCCCGGTACAAGGTCATCTTTGAAGTAGAGGGTAAGTAGAACCTAAATCCAAATTTTTATGAAAATCGGTGCTGTTTGGCAAAATTATATGGGAAAATGGTCATTGATTGGACTACATTATTTGGTCGATATTTGGTCGATTATTATTTATAGCTGAACAAATTACTTTGTTCAGGAAATAAAATCCCGGGCCATCCGGTAGAGATACAGAATGAGGAGTCATTCAATTGTTGGGAATTGACAGAGGTAAATGAATATTTATATTACCCTTTTTAGTAGAATTCATATCAATTATTTTTTGTGTTGGTTTTTTATTCAGTTGTTTTTGTAGATTTAATAATTGTTCGTTTTGTTGTAGTAACAAATTATTTTCCCGTAATTCATTTATAAGTTGCTTTAGGTACTTACATATTTTCTTCTTTTAAAATAAATGAGAATTATCAATTCTACTTTCTATACAAATATATTGCTATAGGCTTGTGGCTTCAGACGGTTCCTATATTGCGTGTTGAACATAACTATCGTTTACTATTAGAAAAATTATTTTCCTTTATGTATTCATGAACTTGTTCGATAGTTAGCTTTGCACAATCTCTGACACCAACTGTATGTACACTTTATACATTGAATTTTGTATAATTTATCATCAACTATCTCTTGTCAAGGTTGCCAGTTGTTACCTTTTTAATTCAACTGTTAGAAAGTCAAACTACTGTTAAACTACTGTTAAAAACCAAAACACGGTATGTTCTTATTATTTTTTTAAATTTATCTACTTCATCAGCCGACTAAATAAAAATATGTAATTGCAGAAAAAACCTAATTTATGTTGTTATTTTTTATTATTATCCGCAACCAAATGATCAATAACCCGACACAGTTTAAATTTAAGCAGAATCCGATCCTGATCCGAACGCTTACGAAGGGCAACGGAGGCTAGTCTCCACTGTGCAGGCCGAATGAATTTATCATAACGAAGCCACAGCGAATTGAACCGCGTGGCCCCTTACGTACAAGATATTTAGGGTCTGTATGAAAGCACAGTCTTCGTTGTGTGTTTTTTGGTGGCCCATAAATAGGTACAGACTGACTGAATACATCGTCACTGTTTCATTTTATTATATTTATGTTAATATTCAGATTAACGGTTCACGAGAAGGTGCTTCTGAAGTGTCGTTGTGTAGTTTATAACCTTATTTTAGTGTTTAGTGACGGTACAGTGTATCTTTCTGTTTTCATTTTCAAGTTTCTATGCGATATTATGAAAACGCTTGTTCGTATACAAGAAAGCGTTGATATGGTTAGAACTCAAATTTTTTCAAGAAAAAACGATGCTGCTGCAAGAAAACGATGTCAGATAGATTATTATGAGTACAGCTGTCGTAATTGTCCACGTACCAAACACAAAATAACATCAACATAAAATAAAGTGAACAATGGTTATAAGATTGTCATTGTATCATTGTGAAACACGTAAATTGTTTTACGCATCGTTACCATCGGTCCCACAATCTAGATAGGAACCGTTATAAATCCCATCATCAGGTAAGTTTCTACTGCGGTGATAACATATCTTAATCTGAAGACAACGACCATTCGACATCTACTGATGTAATATTTGCATAACTAAATAATCTACTTCCAGGCTGGTCCGACATGATAACTTCCACTAGGGGTTATATTTATTCCAGGAGGAATGAAACGTTTTATTATTTACTATGTCAAATGGTAGGTTACTTGCAATCGGTATGACCAAACTATTGATGATCCACAGACTATAGTTAATAGTTTTACTGACTTATTCTCACAATCGTATATAAAACCGGGTAAAAGTCATTGTCGAACACCTACATCAAACGCTAATGTACTGCTAAGTATATTAAACTCTTCACAAGATGAAGTCTATATTGGGATAAAACAAATTAAGCCAAATATGGCAGCCGGACCTGATTTAATACCGGCATTTTTTTATAAGGGACTGTGTATCTGCATTTGATGCCCCACTAACAATTATCTTTAATTTATTAATAAAAACTTCTTGTTATCCTGAATGTTGCAAATTATCTAGAGTGTGTCCAGTGTACAAGAAGGGCAGTAAGAATGAATTGGATAATTATAGGCCAATTTCTATTATTTGCAATTTCTCCAAAATATTTGAGATTTTATTACATGGCTTTTTTTTACAGATCCTTGTCTGGGTTGTTGTCGTGGGAGCAACACGGTTTCTTTAAGGGTAGATCAGCTGTTACTAACCTTGTCCAAAAAACTCAGTTTATTTGCAAGACACATGACAAGATGAAACAAGTCGATGTTATCTATACCGACTTCACTAAAGCTTTTGTCAGACTCGACCACGACCTCTTGCTGACTAGATAGGTTGGTGTGTCCGAATCACTTTTGCAACTTTTTGAATCGTATTTACAAAATAGGTACCAGTTTGTTCAGCATTCTGGTTTTAAATCGCACAAGTTTCATCAAATATCTGGTGTGCCTCAAGGATCTATACTCGGACCCTTACTTTTTGTTCTTTTTGTAAACGACATCATGGTTGATCTACAAGTACACCATTTAATGTATGCAGATGACCTTAAGCTATTTTGCGAAATAAACACCATTGCCGACTGCTATACAGGGTGGTCCGAAATTTATGCAGGAAATTTCGAGGGTAGATAGATTTCTTTAAAATAGTTGGTGTTTGCTTATAAACATAGGTCTGGAACGGCCTCGTTTTAGAGATACAGGGTGTTGAAGTTGTTAAAAAAAATATTTTTTGCTTATATCTCCGGAATCTATTAACCGATTTCAATAAAATTTAGTACAGATAATGTATGATAGTAGGCCTTGTACTTCCTATAATATGAGCTGTAAAGGTTAACAAGTGGTGTACTACTGGACAAGGACACCCCATTTTTTATAAAAAAAAACCTACGCCACTGTATTTTTTACACGCTATTGTAACGGATTTATATTCTATTGCACAAAATGCGTAAAAAAGGTAACTTGAATTTTTTCCCTAAAGTTCATTTACAAGTTATTGGAGCGGATTTATATTCTAATGCACTAACTGCGTAAAAAAGATAACTTGAATGTTTTCCCTAAGATTCACCATTTTCAAGTTATTCATACCAACACAATCCCCTTGTAGCAGACACTTCTAACCATAATATTATAAGAATATTTATGTTTATGCTTAAAAGTAAGTGCAATTTGTAAGCATATCAACAACATTCTTTATACTCGTCGCTTTCATTTTTTTGAATTAAAACGATACTTGGAAAATCGCGACGGAGTAAAGAAAGGCACAGAAATGAAATTTTAAGAGTATGTTTGTCTAAGTACACGAAGAACGTCTCGGTAACTTGGGGTAAATCAGAAATTTGAAAAGTTCTTACATGAACATGGCAGAAATCCGTACCATTTACAACCTGTGCAAAATTTACTTCCGCGAGCTGCAGAGAGACGACGAATTTTTATCAGTGGTTTTTAGAATTCTTACTAGAAATACTTTGGACCGATGAGGCTGCGTTCACAAGGAGAGGGATAGTGAATTTTTACAATTTGCATATTTGGTCACAAGAAAATCCTCATGAAATTCGGACAAAATCTTTTCAACCCGAATTTTCTGTGAAAGTATGGCTCGGAATAATTCGCAATAAAGTATGCAGACCTTTCTTATGGCCACCCCATTTAACTTCCCAGCCATTTCTAAACTTTCTAGAAAACCATCTATTTGAATTATTAGAGGATGTTCCATTAAATATAAGACAAAATACTGGATACAAATGGATGGTGCTCCTTGAGGAGAATAATACAAGAAATGCTTAATGAAAATTATATGGGGTGATGGATAGGCAGAATACCAAATGCCAATGTCAACCATAATGTTGGAGAGAGTTCAGTGTCTCGGCCAGCCCGATCGCCACATCTAAACCTTCTGGATTTCTATGTTTGGGGTTACCTATCTGAAAAGTAAAGTTTACTCCAATAGATACTAGAGTACAACTACTGCAGCGAATAGAAGAGGGGTGTAATGAATTAAAAGAAAATTACCACATGTTATTAGCTTCAATTAGCTCCATTAATAGAAGATGTCAGAAATGTATGGATGTGGGTGGTTCGCATTTTGAACAATAACTGTAAATACGTAACTTTAATTTTGTTTCTTGTTTAGTTGCTGTTGCTTGGTAAATGTATTTTTATTATTATTTTGATAAATTATTCTTATTTGTAAAGATTAGGCCTCTAAGGGAAACTAAAGCACACCAGGAACACTACCTCACAGGTGATATGGAAAGAATTTTGTTGATGTGCTTACAAATTGCACTTACTTTTAAGTATAAACATAAATATGCTTGTAATATTATGGTCTACCACAAGGGGATTGTATTGGTATGAATAACTTGAAAATTGTGAATCTTAGGGAAAAAATTCGAGTTACCTTTTTTACATAGTGCATTAGAATATAAATCCGTTCCAATAACTTGTAAAAAATACAATGGCGTAGGTTTTTTTTATAAAAAGGGGGTGACCCCTGTCCAGTTGTACACTACTGGTTAAACCTTTAGGGCTCATATTTTAGGGAAAACAAGGCTTACTATCATACATTATCTGTACCAAATTTTATTGAGATCGGTTTATAGATTCCGGAGATACAAATGAAAAATCAATTTTTTTAACAACTTCAACACCCTGTATCTCTAAAACGAGGCCGTTCCAGACCTATGTTTATAAGGCAAACTCCTATTATTTTAAAGAGATCTATTTGTCCTCGAAGTTTCCTGCATAAAATTCGGACCACCCTGTATATTACAGAATGCGCCAAAAAAAATCTGTACTATTTAATTAAAAATTGGAAAATATAATATTGCATAATATCGATTACATAAAAGATCTTGGAGTTACATTTGACCCTATATTATATTTTACAAAACATATAGACATAATTGTGTCATCTACTGTCAAGCATATGGGGTTCATAATAAGGAATTCCAAAGGCATTATCAATATTTCTACACTACGATTGGTCTACACTACCTTTATTCGTTCTAAATTAGAATACGCATCAATAGTCTGGAACCCTATTTATGCTAATCAAATTGCAACTTTGGAAAGAGTACAGCGCAGGTTTATGAAATCAGCTGTGAACTTATTGTATGGTATATATCCCCCTCAGGGTTTTCCGCATGATCTATTACTTGAGCGTTTCAATATTCATGTCCTAAAAGAAGATCTGTTTTTCAAATAATGTTTTCGTATAAAGTTCTACATAACATTTTGGACTGTCCAGGTGTATTAAGTAATATTAATATAAAAGTACCACGACTATCAGCTAGAAGTAATACTGTTTTTAGTGTACCCACAGCACGTAGTAACATCCTAGTAGCATCACCATTGTATCAAATTGATTCCAAGTATATATCTTTTATAGTTTGTTGCCTTCTTATTTTTTTATTATATTTGTGTTATTTGGAAGTTTGCACTATTTTTATTTTTTTTCTATATTTTTGTTAATTTTTCCCTCTTTTAACTTTTTTTTTTTATATTTTATTACCAGACTTAACATATCGTGTTATTGGGCATCGCCTGTTGGATGTGTGGCATAAATAGATAAATAAGTATGAAGATTAACTCAAACAAAAATTGACTCTTCTGATTTTCGACAGTTTTTTTATATATGTATTGTGCACTGTTTAATTATTATTACTTTTGTGTTTATTAATACATATTTATTTTAAACATTTACAAGTATGTATATACTAAATTACATTACTGTTTATATTTTTTTAGTAAAACAAACAATTGTTCGTTATTTAACTCTCACGATGACCACATGCACTTGCAATAACACGTGTTGAGTGCCGCTTTGTTGGAGAAATTTACTACTGATAAAGCTGTGATGCTGTCCTGGGTACATACAGAAAGTTCTGGGTGGATTTGACGTTAGATTGATAACGGTGCATTGTCATATTTGGTCTTGGTTAAGCAAATATCAATTAGGTGGGTACCTCAAAAAATAAGTTTCAAATATTGTTAAAATTTGAATGTTTTTTTGTATAACTTTCAAACCCATTCTTAGATTGATTTATGAGACACCTGGTACTAAGTAGAGATAAAGTGTTTCTTTCAGAAATTCGTTAGAAAACACCATTACCCGATCTGTCGATCTGCGGAATAATAAACTTGTTTGTCAGCTAATGTAACAAAATAGCGGTCTTGAAATTAAGAAATGTAATCTAACACGGAATCACGATTCAGGCAACTGGAAAATTGATATGTTTACTGTTTCTTTCCAATTAAAGAAAAAAAAAAGGGCGCAGAAAAAGTTGTTTTCCATTTGACGATCATAATTTCACCTCAATTATTAGAAAAACAGAATTGTTTACTTATAAAAGAAAAAAATGTGTAATTTCGGTAGTAAACTATATTTGCGAATTTTTTTAATATTACTCTCTACTAAATTTAAAATAAAATACATAGGTACTCTTTACAGCTAAAACATTGATAGCGTGACTGTTAGACTTTGTTTTCTTCATTAAAATGTTGTTTATATTTAAATTTAGACGCGAATATGTAACGATAAGAAATAACTTTTTATTTCATTAATTTTTATATATACCAGGTGATTTGTAATAATATTTGTTTGAAATAAGGTACATTTAATTGTGAAGTTTATGTATAATATGATTAACAATAAAACAAACCCGTGACTAAATGAACGGGAACGCCAGAGTTTCATCAATCTACTTCATTTATCTTAAGAGATGCATTTTAATAACTGTTTTTTAACTTTCATTACTATCTCCAAAACATTCTCCAGCATTCTACAATCTATGATTATAGTTTTTCTTAGAACGGGATCTTCTATCGACGGATGAAACAATCCCAAGTAAAATATGGAAAAAAAGATATTAATGTACCAAGGGAAATGCAGGGTTTATTATGACCGCAGGCAACAAGTCGCCTAAGAGCATAATCATCCTAGTATCTCCCGTGGTGCATACAACGTTTATTTTTAACTGAGACATCTGATTTTATATTTACTTTAAATTTAATAATTAAATGTAAATGAGGATGAAAAGTTTTTCAATATACAGGGTGTCCGGAAATGATGAGCAAAAAATTCAGGGGATAATTCTAGACCGAAAATAAATCCTACCTTTTTCTATAACATTTTTACTGATTATTAACGGAGTTACAGGGTGTTAAAGTTAAATTTTATTTGCAGTTTTTTTGCAATATTGACGAAATTTCGGATATGGGTTTTTTTCGGGATGAGGATTATAAATTTGCCCACCGTTTTTTCGCATTTTGTAGAGGGCGCCACATACGAGCCTTTATTTTGATCTGAATGGTTCCAACTTTTTTGTGCTACACTTTATGCGACTTTTGACTGAATATTTTTGTTTTCCTAACCTTTTGACATAAAAATGGTATACTTTATTTGTTTCGATAAATCTAACCGTTTTCGAGAAAAACGCTAAAATAGCATTGCTTGCATGTGATGAATACGAAATCATTTTAATTTATTTTCTATATTAAACATAGCATGCTTTGGAAACAAGCGCTTAGTTGCCTTGGAAACAAATTTGTGGAGAATTAGTTTTGGCAGATAGTAATTTTGTACAAGTTCTTTTGTAGTAATCGTTATCATAAAAATAATAATAAAAATGAACAACAATTACTCTAACGTGGAGTTGCGGGACATGCATTATTATTACGGTTTAGCTGCTGGCAATGCTCTTGCAGCACGACGTTTGTATCGCGAAGCATTTCCAAATAGAAACCTACCCCAATCGCAAATGTTCAGTACTATTCATCGAAGACTGGGAGAATTTGGATCGTTCAAAACTAGAATTTTTGATGTAGGTCGACAACGGAATACCAGAACAGCAGAAGCATAAGCTCGTATTTTGAATTCGATAGAGAATAGTCCCAATGTAAGTATAAGAAAAATTGCTATTCAGGAGGGCATTCCAAAGAGCTCCGTACATGAAACAATACGCGAACAAAACCTTCATCCGTACCACTACCAAAAGGTGCAAGCCTTATCTGCCGTAGATCCTGCTGCTCGTGTAAATTTCTGCAATACAATTAGAATACTTCATAATGGTGACCAAAATTTTGTTCGTAATATCCTTTTCACGGACGAAGCTGGATTTGGCCATGATGGCTTAATAAACCTCCACAATGAGCATTTTTGGTCTTATGAGAATCCTAATTTATCAATAGAGCGTGGTTATCAAAATAAGTTTTCCGTCAACGTGTGGGCCGATATTGTAGGGGACTACTTAATTGGGCCACATTTCTTTCCACAAAGACTCAATGGTGAAGTTTACTTGGATTTTTTAAGAAACCACTTACCTATTCTTTTGGAAGATGTACCACTCGGATTAAGAAATGAAAGATTAAGAAATTGCTTCAAGATGGCGCGCCACCGCATTTTAGTTTATCGGCCAGATAATTCTTAAATGAAACTTTTCCTGAAAGGTGGATAGGACGCGGTGGTTTTGTACAGTGGGCCCCTAGATCCCCTGACTTAAACCCAATCGATTTTTTTTTGGGGGCTATCTGAGATGCTTGTATACAGGACACCTGTGAATAGCGTCGATGAACTGAGAGAAAGAATTGTTGCTAATTGTGAGGTAATTAAGCAAAAGGAAGAAATATTCCATAGAGTTCGTCGGAATTTTTTTAAGAAGAATTAATTTATGCATTGAAAAGGAAGGACGTCACTTTGAACCTTTGATTTGAATGTTTAATTTGTATTTGTATTGTTCTAGTAACTTATGTATTTTAACCTATATTTTTGTATTTAAAGCAAGTGTATGGGATGTTTCTCTGAATGATTTCGTTATTTGAGGTTTGATGTCTTTTGCATATTTAAATTTCTGGTTTCGAAGACTGTGAGAGCTAATAATAGAATTATTTATTTATTTTATAGAAATTACAATATCCAACGGGACAAAGTCCCAACTACAGGATAAGGTAAAACAGAAAACCATAACTAAATTTATAAAGAAAAAAGACAAACTAACATTAAATATAAAAATATAAGTACTACACAAAATAGAGCAATCAAAATATAAAATCTAGACTAAACAACTTATGTGTAAACAATAACAGACAAAATAAAAGAAATAAGCTAACGAATATATACAAGATAAAGATTACATTTGCTAGACAAACAATTTTTTTTTGTTATTCATGGAATGAAAAAATATATCGAGTCGATCTTCATACTTTTGATAATTGGAAATCATTCACCAACCTTTAAGTTCTGAAAGTCCTTAGAATTATGCAAAATAAAGCCTAAATTCTCGTCAAACTATAATCTAGTATCAAATGTAGCACTAAGGTCAGTAAATTTCGTAACTGTATGTATTTAGAAAAGATTCACCAATTTTATAATCAAAATCTAGATTAGTTCTGCGTCGACTTTAAGAGTAATCTGTCAAGATTATCTTGTAATCTAGTACAATCAGTAGAAGTTTTAACTTCCAAGAACAACTTCAGGTCGTTCGCTTAGCGTAAATAGTTGACATCGAGGCATTTAGTCATTAATAAAAATAACAAACAGTAGTGGTCCCAAGATTGATGCTTGCGGAACTCCTGAAGTGGGTGGAATTTACATGATTGAAAGCCACGATCCTGCACAAATTGGCATCTAAAATAAGACTTAAACAGAGTAGGGGAGATACCATATGACTCCAATTTCAATAAATTATGGTCAAGCCGATCGAAAGCTTGGGAAAAATCGGAATACACAACATCAATCTAACTCCCTGCATCCAAAACTTCAGCAATAAATTGGTTTTCTCAACTAGATTTGAGGTAGTTGAACGACCACTTATGAATCCATGTTGGTACGGAGATATTGATTTTTCAATATATATAAAGTCGATTGTGTAAAATTATTTCTAGGATATTTGAGAGGTTACTTATAATAGCTATGGGCCGGTAGTTAGTTATGTCGTTTATAATACCTTTCTTTATAAACGGGGCATATTCGCGACTCTTTCCATTCCAGTGGATATTATTTATATGTAATTATAGAATTGAATATGGTTTTTAAAGGTTGTGCGAAAATTGTTAGTCTTTTATTAAAAATATGTGTATTTATAAAAGAAACTTCTATCATATCGTCTGTTGAAGCTTAACTAAAAAACTGACGTTTTTAAGAACTGTTTTAGAATTACCCTTACAGTTTATTTACACAACAATCCTCGTGTAATCCGCGGGGTCATTTTTCCTTTTGCATGGACTTAAGTGGCTGTTGACGGTTTCCGATTAACGGAAATTCGCAGTTTTGACCAGAAAATCAAATACCTCTTGCATAAAGGATGGAAGGGTCTGGTATGAGAATATTGATGAAGTATGAAGTGAATGCCCTTTGTACAAGGACAGGTTCATTCGCCTTTGTCCTAAAGCCTACGCTAAAGCAGCTGGTGCTCCATCTGCACAATCTCCACATGCCTGCTTTAGTCTTCAGTTTTCAAAGGTTAATAGACCTCTACTATGTTTTATTTTTTTAATCCTTTAGAGAATTATACGCAAATAAAATAGAGACATATCTACTAGAAGAAGTAATAGTTCTTCCGAAAAAAAAACTACAAAAAAATATAATTACTATTTTTCCTAGAGTTCCCCTAATTTATTCACGCAGTGCATGAATGGAAATGATGTTTAGTAGAATACAGAAGTGAGAATCTAAATCAAATAAGTGTTAAAAATTGCATGGTGAGATAAACTAATAATAGCAATTAAAAAAATATACAGAGTAACGTCGATTATGTATTCGAACATCTATCTATCATCGGAAGCTATTTTTGAATGTGAAAATGGGCTATTTTAAAGTGAAGGCTTGGTTGAATATAAACAACAGTAAAGGATTTCCTATTTATGTCTCTGCTGCTAAGAAAAGAAAAAAGTTTCTACAATAACATTTGGTGTACATTTTGAAATATAAATACTTACACGAAAACAGAGAAACAGAGCCATTTTAAGGAACTTCGTCAATATTGTAGAAAAACGCTCAGACCCGTCGATTTTAGATTAAAGGAGGACATTCTTTGCTGATATTTTTGACTCCGCCACTTTCACCCCCCAAGCAAGGGTAAGCATCACCCCAAAATATTTAAATGGCATTGGGGGTTGAGTAATCTCTCTTTTGAAAGCTCTTACAATTCTCTTTACAACAGACTTTAAATTTTTTAATTCCGCCCAATACTTATTCAGAATTTTGATTTTAAAGTTGAAACTTATATACAAACAATTAGTAACGGTAAAAATGTCAGTCATTCGAGTTAAGTACGCCAATGGTATAAATTTAGTATTTCTTGCGTTACATTGGTTTTTGGCGATTTGTTATCACTTTCGTAAAAGAAAACACAGTTTTTAGAAAACAGAAATGAATGCTATATACACACAATGAACGTAAAATTAGTGGATTCCAAATTATTTTCTAGTATTATTTGGAAGCGTTGGTTGGTAGTTTATTTAATTGTGTTTTTGAAAATTAAACACTACGGTTTATTCCATTGCGGAAAGGGTAGATATCATTTCGCTTTACTTTATGAACAATAAATGTGCGAATGGAACAGCTCAGCTATTTAATGAACATCATCAAGATCGACATGTCAGGAGGAAGTATGTTCTAGAGTTAGTAAAAAAATTTCAAGAGACAGGGAATGTAGCCAATAAAAAACAATAAATTGAAAAACCTATAGTTAATGAATCTAATGAAGCTGCAGTTTTGGGACAAGTTCATCTTGATCCTACATTAAGTACAAGGCAGCTGGCATCTGTATCTGGGATCAATCCAACTAACATACAAACCATTTTGAAGAAGAATAAATTCTATCCATACAAAACACATTTAGCCCAGGAACTTCATGAGGATGATTATGACCGCCGTTGGCAATTTTGCGAAATAATGAGTGAGCGAGCAGGGAACGATCCACAGTTTCTTTTTAATATCTGTTTTTCTGATGAATGCAGTTTTTTCTTGAACGGGACGGTAAATCGTAACGATTCAAACCCAAGAGATTTTGGCGAACCTGAAAAATTAAATGTATGGGCTGGAATTTTCGGTAACCGGCTGGTGGGACTTTTTTTTCTACCTTGTAATTTGACTGGCCAAATGTATTTGCAATTACTGGAAGACGCTATTGACCCTGCCTTGACTGATATTATTGAAAATGTATGATGAAGATCATTTGATTTTTCAACAGGACTGTGCTTCTTCGCATTATGCATTAATTGTCCGTCAGTATTTGGACCAATGTTTTCTACGGAATTGGATTGGGAGAAAAGGCAGCATTGAGTGGCCTCCACGATCACCGAATTTATCTTTTTGTGGGGATACCTAAAAAGTAAAATCTATAAATCACAGCCAGCGTCGCTGGAAGATTTGCGTCAAAGAATCGTCGACGAATGCCGTCGAATCTCTCCGGAAATGCTTCGGAATGTGCGCGAACGTTTCGAACAAAATCTTTATTCCTGTATGGAAGCGGGCGATCATCAGTTTGAACATTTAATCATACTTACTACTGTTAACAACTAAACATAATTTAAACTTTAAAATGTAATTTTCTTTCAAAGTAATTATAAAATTTAAAGTCTGTTGTAAAGAGAACTGTAAGAGCTTTCAAAAGAAATATTACTCAACCCCCAATGCCATTTAAATATTTTGGGGTGATGCTTACCCTTGCTTGGGGGTGAAAATGACGGAGTCAAAAATACCAGCAAAGAATGTCCCTCTTTAATCTAAAATCGACGGGTCTAAGCGTTTTCCTGCAATCTTGACGCAGTTCCTGAACATGGCTCTGTTTCGTTTTCATTTGGTCACCCTGTATATGAGGGAAAATTGATAAATCACAGGAACTGTAATCATTATAGATGACACAGTTGTATACTAATTCAAATTATTGTTTTTAGTTAATGTACTAGTCAAAATCTCATAAATCTACGTTAAATGTCTTCAGAGACATTTGAGAAAATATATATATATTTTTTTAAATTTCAATTTCATTAAGGCTTTCGGCCGAGAATGGTATAAGGATCCTGCTACGACATAAATACGCTCTGTTTATTTTAAATAAAAAATTAATGCCGACGTAAAAAAATTTAAAAAACTTACTATTTCGGATTATTTTCTTAACATGTCCTGCTTATTCGAGGACTCTTGTCTGCCCTGATCTTTGGTATTACGTGACTTCGAACCGGGATTTTCTATAAAGCTTAGATACAGCTGTCTGGGTTTCATAAGCTATTTAGAAATTATGACGTCGCTCTCAACCACTAGACTATATCTTCTGCCTGACATTTTCTATATTTCTCCTTCTAAGGTGAATTATTATCTTTGCTCAATGCAAACATGACTTTAATACTGAAGAAGTATGAACTTTATAAATAATCTGAAGGTTGTATTTCATAAAACTAAATTACAACTACTCAGATACATATACTGTTCTAAAAAAATTGTTATTTGTACTTATAGTTCTTCATTTGTAATACACAAAAATTTATCTCAGAATCCCATTAAAATTTGTACTAACCAAAATTGATCAGGAAGGACCTAAAAGAAAACATCCATATAACTAAATTATACAGGGTGTCCGGTAAAATGTGGGAAATATCTCTAGATATGTGTCTCTAAAGGACGCCGCTGGAAATCGGTTTTTCTTGAATAACTTTTAAAGTACTTAATATAATTTAATAAAAATTTTATGTGATGGACACTAGTAAGGACCTCTTGAAATAGTGTCCTTGAAATATATTTAGCTTTTTTAGTTTACCAGGGACGGGTTAAGCTTTACAACTTTAGGCCAAAATTTTTAACACCCATAAAGACTTTAAAATAATAAATTTGGGTAGCTTCAACCTTCCACTAAAAAAAAGGAACTCTTGTTTATTGTCGATAAAATGAACCGTATAGGAGAAAAAGAATAATAAACGAATGCATGTTTTATTTTTAATAAAAAGGGCCATGATTTCTATTTTTTTTTTCTCGACAACAAAGTGACATCGTTGACACATTGGTCCTTTATTTCGTTATTAATTTACCGATTTTTGAATTTCGTAGTGAATTTAATTGTGAATTAATTCGAAATATGGAATATACGTTTATTGAGTATGTAGATATGTATCTCATGTATGGTCTAGGAAAATTTGGGAAAAATAGTACTGATGCTGGTCTGAGAAGAACCGTACATACGCCGCAATTGGAGGAGTATATTTTAATTGCTGTAGAAAACACTCCATCAACGAGCACTCGAAAATTATCAGCACAGTTTATAGACTAGGCGATATCTGTTTTGGTTTGGGTGAATTGTATATCCACGGAGATGTTTGGCTTTTTGGCTTTCAAATATCACTAGAAATGAAAATTTTTCTATGCGCATAAAAAAACGTGAGCTTAACTTTTGGCGGCACAATATGTTAAAAAATTCGAAAAATGTCATATTTTTCTTCCTATTTAATTATGTATCTTTTCAAGAGTTGATTTTAGGCGAAAATGGAAAAGGAAAAAAATGTTTGTAATTAAATTTTACAAAATATGACTAGTTACAAATCGAATGAATCATGATTATTACTGTAAAAATCGAAAAAATCGTCAAAAATAGGGTTAAAAAACATTACTTTTTAGGGAATTTTTTTGGAGCAAGAAATGTTCATGTTATGTCGGTACGATAGATTTTGCATAATAATTTTGCAATCCAGATTTTGAAAAAAAATTTGCAAATTTTCAAAATTTTGCACAGCAAAAACCAAGGCTCTTAGATACTTGAAAATTTAATCACAAATAGAACAGCTCTCAAGCTTTCAAATGCTTTTTGAAAAATTCGAATCCGTCAATTAGGAGAGCTCTGGCACTTGTTTAAACATTGGTCGAATTTTTGTACTTATAAACAATTAGAATAACTTTGTGAATATTCAATCAAATCAAATTTTTTAAAGCAGGTTTTAAAAGTCATTGGAAAGACGCTTTAAAAAAACAGATCGATTGGTCAATTAGTTACGTAGTTATAGCCGATAAAAGTTAACCGTCATTTTTCTAAAAAATACCTTTGGTATTCCGAGTACTTACCTTACCAGGTCTAAGCAATACTTTTCTTCATTGGCAACCTATTTTAAAACGCGTTTAAAGTTATTTATGCAAGCGACAAATTCAAGAAAATCGTACGGGTGGTGGTGGTGGATAGCGCGGCCGCTTCGGCCTGCTCGAAATTGAATCGGCGAGTTCAAAACCGCGACGCGCTTAAAAATTTTAATAACTCAGCTTCCAGATTTTGAAAGCCTTTAACATGGGCAAATAAAATTTAGGGTGTTCCATTTAAAAAAATTGACTCGAGTGAAATAGTCAAGCTCCATCACCCTGTATACTAGTCAGTGATTTGTGAACCAGTCAAGATCCATTACTATACCCAAGGATATGGTACATTTTGTACTAGGTTTTGTTTTTTGATAACATTTTTAGATGGGGGAGGAATTTGATTGATTTGGGGGTAGTTTCTCAAGTTTAAGCGCCATTTTCTCTAAAACTATAAACTTCAACCAATATATGAAAAACATCGTAGTAATGGGTAGAATTCATTTTAGGATTCAAAATACAGGGTGTTCCATTTCAAAAACATATGTTTGGTTTGCCACGGACTTTTGTGTGCACCCTGTATAATGAAAATATTTTTAGAATATGGATCTCTTAACTATGCACCTCGTGACAAAAAATTATTTCATAATTCCTCGTCGTTCCGGCGTAATCTTCCACCCCATCTTGGTTGCACCATCCTGTATATGTCTTGTAACAATATTTAAAATTACTTAGTTTAGAATATGTAGATAATATAAACTCCCGGATAATAAACGCCTGTTATCAAGGTTAATTTATTTTAAAAGTATATTAATTTCATTTTTCTTGTAAAAGATTTCTAAATATACTTAGGTAACTACTAAAACTTCGCGCCGTTATTTATTTTTTTAAGTTGCAGCTGAAATATCAAGACGTTGAATAGAAAACGCGCATATATAAACATCCTCTTGTACTCGCAATCAGTCGTAGTTGAGCTGGAACAAACAAGTAGTTTGACTTCTGTACATCACATCTGACGTCACTTAGTGAAAGGAAATAACATGTTTTGTAAAAAATGTAAATGTTTGTTCCTTAACTTAAATAGAATCTACACTCTTAATTTGTTACAAAACGACGGAATTTAAAAAAATAAACTTTCATAGGTACGCGTTTCTAAAGGTCAAAAGAAGTATCTGTATAAATATGACCCCCACTCAAAGATACATCCTGTATAGCTCTTGGGGTGCATCAAGAATGTTAACCTCGATGTTTTAATCATTTCCTAACTTTGTCTTTAAGTAGTATTTGGTAATACGGAGAGTGTGAATACGATTTGTTATCATGCCTTGTCGTTTGTATGCGAATTGTTATCTTCAAAGAGAACAACCGAATCCCAGAACAGTGCAAAACGCTGTTCAAATACTGAGTGAACCCAACGTCTTAAGGTTATGGACAAGAGAGATCGCAATGTGTCTTAAATAAAGAGGAAGACATTTTACACCTTGTCAAGTAAAACATGAGCAGCTGCAGTACTCGCGACATTGAACATGAAATGGATGTGTGGAGTGTGCCAGGTAGACCAGGCAATAAAGAATGATTTACCCCAAAATATCTAGATTTTCGCGGCCCGGTCCGATTTTAATGCGGTTTTTTGCATTTTGTTCAGAAAGACCGTCGGAAAAAAGTCCGGCCTTTTTTATTATCCGGAAGTGGCGGAAATGCATCGCGGGTGCATAAAGTGCATCTAGAAGTGCATCGCATCCGAGAAATTTGCCAAAGTGCACGAAATATCGCAAAAATTGGTACTCGGGGGTTTTGGGGGGCGCAGAATTCGAATGTGCATATATCCAGTCCACCCGACCCACCGGGGGAGGAACTGAGAAACTGGAATACAAGCACAAGACAGGTGTCCAGGCAACTGCAAGTTTCTCACAGTCTTGTGTTTTATACCCTTTTCACCATCAACCCGTGCAAGAATTGAATGCCCTGATTTACCTAACCGCGTGGATTTTTGTCAATGGTACATTAATATTTCCAGGCATGACTTAAATTTCCTAATGAATACACTTTTCACCGATGAAGCAAATTTTCCTAGAGTATGTGCAGTAAACCTTCATAATGTTCATTCATGGTCGGAAGAAAATACTCATGAAAGATATGTTTCAGTTTAAACGTTTGGATGGGAATTGTAGGAAATACTCTAGTAGGTCCTTTTATTCTTCCACACAGGCTTGGAGCGGCCGAGTATCTTAGATTTTTGAACAAAACTCTTCTAACATTACTTGAGGTTGTACCCCTCGCTACACGTCAGGCGATGTGGTATATGCACTATGAGGCGCCTGCACATAGTAAACTTGCCGTTAGAGAATGATTAAATTTAAATGGCCCGAATCGCTGGATTGATCGTGGTCGTGATGCCCCTGTTTGTTAGCCTGCACGTTCACCTGACCTAACGCCTATGAATTTCTTTTTGTGGGGATACATAAAAGTATTGTTTATGCCACTCCCGTTGCCTCCTTAGAAGAACTATGCTTAAGAATATTTCAGGCAGCAGATGACCTTCGCAATAACCAAGAAGTGTTTGTGCAAGTGCGTTATAACTTCAACAGACGTATTAGGTTATGCTGGCAGCAAAACGGACATTATTTCGATAATATTCTTTGAATTTAATTTTGCATTTCTTGTTTTTCGTTTGTATTAAATTTTATTTCAGTACCTAACTTTACCTAATACATGTCCTATAGTCATAAGTTATCAAACAGTTTTCATTAATTAATAGCAAATTATTCTTAATGTTTATTATTAAATTACCAGCTTATTGACAGGCAGTGTCAATTTATTAATATGATAAATAACAATTTATTTGTTATGCTATGACATCCGCCTACTTTATTTTTACAAATTTTCGCAATTACCCCTTTAGTGAACGATGACGAGTCTAATTTTTTTACTAGAAAACTATCCGTTTTATCGAAAAATTACAAGAGGTAAAAAAGTTGCACAATAAATCAGTCTTTTCAATAAATATTTTTAAATAAATATTTTGCTTCATATAAAAAATTTCTAATAAAATATTGCAGTGGGGTTGACTGTTTCATTCCTTTATAAAATACGCCAATAATAATCGAACAAATATTGAAAAGTTGTCTCTTTATTAGAAGGAAGTTTCATGTCTCTAGCATTCCTCATGTTAAAGAAAAAATTAAAATGTGAATTTCAATCCCCTCCTTTAAGAGGGTATATCGCCTCAGAGGTGCAATCTTCATATAAGGTATTTTTACTTCAATACTCTTATTTTTGGTTCTACATTAACCGGTACCAATTTTGCTACTTCATTTAAAAACTCGCTGTAGGCAGGTTTTAATTTCAGCAGCAAGTGGAACAATTTAATTATACAATCACAGTGCCTTTGACAGACGGATGCTGCATTAAAAGAGACGGAATACTAAATTTTCGTACAATTCAACAAACTCAGCAAGTAAGAAACTTAGAACTACACATTTTAAACGTTGTGGAAGAGAATCCTGGTGCCAATATCACAAGATCAGCTATGAAGTTTCAAGTATATCATATGCTGTGAAAATCAGGCGAGGTAAAGAAATTATTTACTTATTTTTGTGTATTTCATTTAACATTATTTATTTATTACTGTTTGAGTTTTTATTAGATTACTTGCTAGATACTGTTTCATAGTTTATTTTATTTAAAAGAATAAAATTTTCGTTGATGTGGGATGATAGGGCTTCTGACTCACTTAATAAAAGTAACTGCCAATGGGAGTACTTCACGCTAGCTTTGAGTTGCTTGAGGTCACACTAGCTGCTCGACCAGCGGTAGGGAGGGAAAAAGGTTAACAAAAATCAGTTTTTACGACAGAATTTGAGAAAACAAACTTATGATATATGTTTCTAAAGGTCAAAAGTAGTCTCCGTATCAATGACCCCTTGAAAGTTACTACTACTACTTTTAGTTAATGACTTTAACTTGAACTGAGTTTGACTATTGTTAAAATAATTTGTTAAATTCATTACTATTCCAAACACAGCCACGATGGAACACAATAGAATGACGAAGGAGCGACATTCTTATTGTACTTACTTCCGTATGCAACAATGCACGGTGTAGTACGACTACACAATACTTCATCCGTACGCTCGCATTGTTTATTGCGCCGGCATTTTGTTTTGAGTCTCAACAATTAGTTTTTGCGAACCAAAGTTTCGAAACTACCATTCGCTAAAGGAAATAAAAGCAATACGTTTTAAACAGAACTAAGTGTTTAGTTGGATATGTGTTTGGTTTATTCCATTTACATTCTCTTAACTTCCGGAATATGTCATTATCACTACAAAATTATTAACGAATGTTAATATGGGTTCGGACAGGGTAAGTTAACTGGTATAGCTGCGCTCTCATTTCATTAAAATAGATAAAATTGGACAAGGGTGTACAACGACGTTCATCGTACGGATTCTCTAATGTGGCACGGGGTATAAATATGATAAATGTCGACATGGGGAATTCCTGATAGTGTCTACTGGCTCCCGGTAGAAATTCATATGACGTACCCTCATTAATTTAAATATTCTTGAGTGGTTTTGCACAAGGATATTTAATTGATTAATTTAATAATCTTTAACAAAATTAATTTAACGAAAAATGTGTTTTTTTGCCATTCGCCACTTATATTTATTAAACATTTACTTTCGCCGAAAGATTTCAACTCAACGATGTTTACTGTTTGGCAAATTATGAAAGACTGACTACTTACTACCTTCGAGCATATACTCCTAGAGGCAGCCTTCAGTGCTGAGAAAGCGCGACTGGTGTGAGAGAGAGAAAGGAGAATAAAAGGACATGCTATCTCTCTCGCTTCGCGAACTGATTGGTCGGGGCTTAGGTGTAGGGCGGTCATTGGCATGGAAGGGAGGACGCACCGACCAATCCAGCTCGCGGAGTGAGAGAGATAGCATGTCATTTTATTCTCCTTTCTCTCTCGCACACCAGTCCCGCTTTCTCAGCACTGAAGGCTGCCTCTAGGAGTATATGCTCGAAGGCAACTACAAGCGCTAAAACAGCGCGTTTAAACTGATTACAAAATAGTTTGTTACTATGGAGATGTCATATTAAACTTTTGTGAAATTTTTAATTGAAGATTATGACTTTATGCATGTTTTTTGCAGCATGACTATTACATATTTTGATTCTACACAATTTTCTCTAAATTTTGATGTCTGTATCTTTTTTCTACGTTAATTTTCAAACATTTTACAAATTTCACCTATTTTTGTAAATTTTAACCAAACTGTGCCATCTAGCTTAATTCTATGTCTGTAATACTGTTTAGTCCATTGAAATGAAGGCTGAACCTCCATTTTTTCCTCTGTCGATCAAACCTGGGCGCAAATATGTATTCGACCCTCAGGAATCCGAATCCGCAAAAATTTTTGACCTAGGTGGTCAGGAAAGGGGTCAAAAGGTCAAAAAACCGTAAAAAATAAGGTTTTTCGCAAATATCTCGTAAACTACGGCAAGTAGCAAAAAATAATTGCACCATCGTGTTCCCAGGGAAATTTTACATATAGGGAGATATACACTTCCCCTCTCTTCCTTAGTAATTGTCCAAAACATGACATAAATTTATTTAATTTGAATAAGCAATAGCATAAAATCGATGTAAAATTTCCCTGGGAACACGATGGTGCAATTATTTTTTTGCTACTTGCCGTAGTTTACGAGATATTTGCGAAAAACCTTATTTTTTACGGTTTTTTGACCTTTTGACCCCTTTCCTGACCACCTAGGTCAAAAATTTTTGCGGATTCGGATTCCTGAGGGTCGAATACATATTTGCGCCCAGGTTTGATCGACAGAGGAAAAAATGGAGGTTCAGCCTTCATTTCAATGGACTATGTTCCACGACATTAATATTTGCTTATTTACACTTTTCTGTTGGAATTAACAACTAATTGAAATGTTTTTAGGTTCATCGTTTTTGACAACTTTTAATGTTTATACACTACTTGGCACGTAAATTGTTATTTGAATACAGTTTTTTTATGACTAGAAGGTATTTTTAACATTAAACGAATCATTTAACATCTTATATATACCTTTTACACAACAAATTTTACATAAAATCAACTTATGAACTTATGACATTCCGAAATTCGCTACAAAGAACTATAATTTCGAATCTACTTATAAATATAGACTAAAGGTATGACCAATTTTTGTTTTAGTTTTAATTTATTGCATGAATTTTATTTATAAGTGCAACTCCTTCTTGCTTCGTTGGTCAACTTGTCAAGAATTTTAAAATTTTTTAAATTTCCTAAAACCAATGCTCCAATATGACATATAACTTTACAAAATTGTACTTTATTGTACCTTCTAACTTTTCTACGATATATTTATAGCCTTTTTCAACCTACTTAGTTCAAACATTTACATTCTTTACTGTATTTTGACAGATTGATATTTAATTCGTTTAAGGATTTTGCCTTTTTATACTATAAACTTATTCTATATTTAAATTTTATCCTTCATTTTCTCATATTTAATATTCCACATCCCTGTTGTCAGTTTTTTCTACTTTTCTTTCACGTGAATATGTAAAAATTACATTATGTTTTCTATTTATTTAACGTTTCGACTCAAAGTATCATAACAATATGTAGGTACCTAAATATTTGCATAATAGTATGAAACAAGAAGGGGTAATATATATTTCCTACACTAAACGCTTCACATGAAACTTACCATAAAATATATAGTTTGTCACCTAACGAGTGTTACATACTTCAAGGGTATAATCTAGAATCCAAATGGTGCCAATTTAACCAAACTTGCTTAAATGTCTCAAAAAAGTTACAGGTTGTTAAAGTTTCTTCTTTTACTTCTTGTTTTCTCCTTAACTCAGAACCCAATTAACCGATTTGAGCAAAATTTGCAATTGCTTTCTCTTCATGAAGTATGCAGTGATTATGTTCAAGGCGTTCATTTTATTACAACCATTTGTGAATATTCTTCTCTGACTTTTTTGTACGTTTAAATTTTTATCAGAATCAGAAATAGGTAGAGAATTTTATTCTACACAAAAAATGTATACCTATCAAAAGTCGAAATTATACTCGGTTATGAAGATATTACAGAAAATATTTATTAACACATATCCTATATTTCTTTGAAATAACTACTCATCGATAATAAAGATAATAAATAACATAATTCACAACATAATAAATTGAAAGGTGCCAGTAATAAAAGGTTTACTAATTTATAATAACTGTTACCCATTCTGTTCAACACATTTCCTTAAACTTTTTATGAAACTATTGAGAATAGGAAACGAATTATACGTTCGTCTAACTTGTCGTACGGTGTCTTTTATTCTATCCCAAAGTTCTTCTCCCGTATTAGGTGTTAGGTATTAGTTGTAAAAAATTCCTTTCAAATGACCCCAAAAGTAAAAGTCTAACTGATTAAAATCCGAACAGCGAGAAGGTCAAGGAAAGTCACTCGACCAATCCAACGGTTTGGAAATGCTTGATTTAAATGATCTCTCATCAAATGGTTGTAATGAGGAGGGGCACCATCGTGCATGACCCACATTTGTCGTCTTGTATTAATGGGTACTTCTTCGAGAGCCCCAGGAAGTTACTGCCCAAGGAGTTCCAAATAATTGTGGCCGCTCAACCTTGCAGGTAGAGCGATAGGCTCCAAAATAAAATTTCCTATAATCCCGCACCAGACGTTAACTGAAAATTCGTGTTGGAAGTGATGTTTTTTTATTGCGTGTGGATTTTCTTCGCTCCACACGTGAGAGATCTGTAAATAACCCATTTCAAATACGAAAATGACCGTTCATATCTAAAATAGTTGAAGTTTTTAATAATTTTACTAATGGTGGTGAAGCATCAACGACTTTACATATTAGTAATTCCACTATCCGCGTCATTGTACAATAAATAACTGTATCTGAAGCTTCGCATCGACCAATTTATTCGAAATGTATCTAGCAGCACCCTAATGCCTGCCCTGTCGTCCTAGCATGCCGTTGAACAATCACGGTTTTTTGCTGAGTGATATTGACCATGTATTTCATTGTCATTTGTGCGTGTGTAAGTGAGATTGACGCTTTGCTTGGTCTCAATAATATTTTTGAGTATTTTTTCAAGGTTATCGTCCTCGCACACATTGAGATAAATTTATCTATACAGGGTGATTCATTAACAATGGGAAAATCGAAAGCTGAAGATACTACACGTGATATGGTAACCATTGGCGCAAACATGCCTTATCCGAAAGTTGTTAGTTTCGGAAATACAGGGTGTTGAAAGGTAAAATTTTAAATCGTTTTTTTGCGATTATTCTGAAAATATGTAGGTTAGAACTTTAAAATTTGTGAAACTATATTTTTTTAAGCAACAAATAAGATGCGTGTTGCAATTTCAGCGTTGCTCATAGAGGGCGCCATTTACTACCAATTTTACCGAAAATTTAGTTAATAACTTTTTAGCGAACACTATGTTTTGATAATACAAGAAATTAAATGCGAAACAAACTAAGTGTTTCATCATGTTATTACAACAATTAACAATAAAACAAATGAAATATGTAATAATGATTTAAAGTAATTGTTCGAAGAATTCACCGTTGACATTGATACACTTTACACAACGTTTTCTGAGAGATCTTCGAGTTTGAAGCAACATATTGGGATTGCGTCTGACTTCGTTGGTAGCGATTTGTATTTTTTGCCACAATTTTTTTGCCACAACAGCTTTTCGATTTTCCCATTGTTAATGAATCACCCTGTATAGGTATATGCTTCTATTCAATTTAATTTTCAGCCATGTTTGAGTTTCCCCCACAAATGTGCAGTCTGATTACATTTAAATATTTTAATATTAGGTATACCAACATTATAGCGTAAAAAGGGATGTTATTCTTGTATAACTTAAATAAAGAGATATTTGGAAAAAATATAATGATGATAAATTGTAACAGGCAATAAAACTCATAGAAATATTAAAAAATACATTATGTATTAACGACTAAGTAAAGCTATCTATTTATTGTATTCTACAAGTAGCTATATATATATATAT
>NW_019416378.1:480028-514227 GCF_000390285.2 Anoplophora glabripennis | reverse complement strand
TATATACAGGGTGTCTCGCTTAAAAGTGGAACAAGCCTGTAACTCGTCTACCGTTCGGCCGATTTGAGTAAACTTTTTTTTGTTGGACACAGCTTCAAAAAATCTAGCTCGTACATACGTCGCGTTCCTTGAAATTCGAAACCGTGGCCGACTACGATGCAATTTATATAGCTAAAAATCGGAAAATCATATTAGGGATTTTTTTATCCGAAAAATTTCCACGAATTCTTGATCGGGATCCCAGAAAACCCTATCAACCAAATTTTCGTTGCCACAGTATACAGGGTGCTCGGGATAATTTGGGTGTCTCGCTTAAAAATGGAACAAGCCTGTAGCTTATCTACCGTTGTGTGTATAATATTTTTCTCATAAAATTTCCGTTGTTTAGGACGTTACCTTGAAGCCATAAACATTAGGTACTTGATATCCTCCTTCACCTGAGTATGGGATATCTTTGACTTAAATAGTGGCATTTTATGTTTCTTTAAACATCTCGAAAATTTACTTTCATCATTTTTCAATGGGCGTTTGCTCTTATAATGGTTATCTCGAGATTGCTTTATTTCTGATCCTATTGTTGGTTTCTTTTGCCTTGGAAACTTATCCTGTTTATTTCTTTCTGCATAATAATAATTTAGGGCATTTTTTAAGGTATTTTTAAGAATCTCTTTTTTTTTAAATATTTAGAAAGCAAAAGCAGGACAATATTAGTTACTTTTACGTTTTAATTTTTAATGGACATGCATCCATATGTATTCTTCTCAAAATAATCGAATACTACCTTACGTACAATTGTCAAATATTTGACAATTAGTAGCGTGACTTGAAAAACTAGCATTGTTATATTGTTGATTTGTTGATTTGAATTGGCTGAACAGCAACTAACTTTAGTTGAAAAAGTTTCAATAATTAAACTCGTGGGTACAGGTGAACGTACATTGCGACAAGTCGCGCCAGAATTTAACCATATTAATCCCGGACGCAATATAAGCCGTTCTACAGTATCCCGAATCAAGCAAATATTCGAAGAAACAGTATCAGTTTCTAGGAAGAAAGAAATAAACAATAGAATTAGAAATAACGGATATGAAGACTTCTTAAGACATTTTCGTGAAAATCACCGAGTCAAGTATCAGAAGGGCTAGCGCCTATTTGAACGTTAATAAAAGCAAAATTTGGAGATGTTTGAGGAAAAATAAAATAATACCATTTAAACCAAAACTACTGCATATACTGGAGGAGGGAGATACCCAACGACGCATAGAGTACTGTTTGTGGCTTCAAGGTAACGTATTAAACGACCGAAATTTTATTAGAAAAATATTATACACAGATGAAGCCACATTCACAACCAACGGAACCGTATCTGCAAATAACTCAAGATTTTGGGCGCACGAAAATCCGCATTGGGTTATAAACTGTAAAAGACAGTATTCCCACAAAGTCAACGTGTGGTGCGGAATTATTGATGAAACTATAATTGGGCCGTATTTTTTTCACGAAAATTTAAATGAAAATTCATTTTTACAATTTCTGCAGAATGACTTATGGGAGGAGTTGCATACTTTGTCTCTACACCAAAGAGTAAATATGTACATTCAATTAGACGGCGCCCCTATACACAATACAATAGTCGTGAGAAATTGGCTCGATGAACAGTTTCCAAATAGGTGGATAGGACGTAATAGTCCTGTAATTAGGTGGCCACCTCGGTAGCCCGACCTAACCCCCTTAGATTTTTTTTCTCTGGGGCGTTTTAAAAGAGAAGGTATATAAAAATCGCCCCACTACTTTAATCGAACTTATAAATGCGATTAGAACCGCTTGTCGTACTATTAGTAGGCAGCAATTGAGAAATGTTGTCTTTTTAAATATTTGGTATACACTGTCTTCAGGATAAGGATATCCAACATGAGCATATTGTAAAAGGTCATATTTGGTTAACTGGGAATAAGTTACGTAGTTAAGGGGTACACAAAATGGCATTTCAAAATTGTCAATATTATTTTTGGTTCTTTAGTTATTTAAAGAAGGCGAATTTTTGGATTTTTGATTTGCTTTTTCTTGCTAGTTTCATGTATAATTTATTTATGAGTTTATTAAAAATTCAAAGATGATTTTTATTGTCTTTTATTTCAGGTCTATTCAGCGTAACACTGTAAATCTCACGTAAAGGGTTGATTTACTAATATATTAATGTTGAAATGTCATAATCAATCTGACCACGTATACTGTGTTAGCCTTCTCAGAATAATAATATTATACCCACAACTTGAGTCACTGGTGCTTCATACATAAACGTAAACTTTCATAAATGGGAGATAGAGCTGTCGCACAAACCATTTGGAATATATCAAAATTAGACAAATAATTTTCAAAATTGATATTCTTTCTTAATCTCAAATTGTAGTTTTTATTTCATTACCTTTAGGAAAATTACACAAATTATCCCGGGCACCCTGTATACTGTGGCAACGAAAATTTGGTTGGTAGGGTTTTCTGGGGTCCTGATCAAGAATTCGTGGAAATTTTTCGGATAAAAAAATCCCTAATATGACTTTCCGATTTTTAGCTATATAAATTGCATCGTAGTCGGCCACGGTTTCGAATTTCAAGGAACGCGACGTATGTACGAGCTAGATTTTTTGAAGCTGTGTCCAACAAAAAAAAGTTTACTCAAATCGGCCGAACGGTAGACGAGTTACAGGCTTGTTCCACTTTTAAGCGAGACACCCTGTATATATATATATATATATATATATATATGTAGGTACCTACTGTGTATCAACTGTCAGTGGTTAGTATTTGGTAACAAGTACAACAGAAAATAAATAAACACTGTGGGTGATCAATATATTTTGGAAAATGCATTTTTCTTGATAATTAATTTCTGAAAATGGTGTTTAGTTTTCAGTGGCTGTCACTCAAATGCAGAACAAAAAGTTTAATTATATATTCACATCGCCTTATTAGCGTTTTTAATACTGTCAACTGTTTTGGAGTTTGAGTGCTAGAAATGAAGTTTATTTTTATGTTTGGTCAAGATGGCCGACTGATGCTGTTTATAAAAAGAACAAGTTGTTGTTTATCTGTCATCTATTAAAGTTGATTAATAAAAAAGTAGTTTTTATTTTTCAAAAGTTAATTCGTACATCTGTACAGAATTTATAATCTGTAACAGATATTGTCAGTTGAAAATCACTTTTCGGCTTTGTTACACGAAAAGCGATTGAAATTATTTTGCATAAGTAAATTCATAGACAGTTACAAACATTTTTGCAAAATGGCTCAAAATTTGCATAAATAATTATCGAATATCGAGGCAGAAAATTTCAGGAACTTGATTTTTAATAGCTAATACCTAGGAAACATTTGAAAATAATAAAAAAAGAACGTTAAGAAGAAATAAGTCTTACAATTAAAAATTGCTTCCAATAGTATATTTCTGAAAATAAAATAAAATAAATTGCATATTTCGAAAAAATTGAGTTTTGTCGAACCATGATTGAAAAAAAATGTTTCGAACAAATCCTACGTACTGTTAGCCACAGAATCTGAATCTGCGTAAAATGTAGGGATTCTTATTTAAGATTTCAAAGTTATCTCCCCTCCAGCTACAAGAAAGGGGAAGGGGGGCTAATTTTAGCCGTAATGTATTCCCTCCATGGATTGATTAAATTTTGATTATGTTCATTTTTTTTCGTAGAGTGCTTGTTTCTCGAGATACATATTTGAAAGTTTCAGATTAAAAAAACACCTGGTATAACTAAAATGGTTAATACTACATTTGAGTGACACCCACTGAAAGTATACTACATTTTTTAGAATTTATTTATTTTTTAATCAAGATATATTAATCACTCTGTACATTTGGGAATTTATTACTGATTTTTTTCAATCACATTAAAAAGCCTGCTTTAAATAAATGTTACAAGTTTGTTATAATTAGCTTGCTAAAGCATTGAAACAATATACAGGGTGTCCCGCATAAGAACTGACACAGGACAGGTGCATGTAAAGGTGTCCAAAATATTGTAATTTAACCAAACTTACCTATATACAAAGTTGCACCCCTGAGGATTTAGGGCCCCCAAAGTGGGGCCCTAAATTTCGAAAAAAATAATTAATATCTCTTCAAGACTTTACCGCAGAAGAACCAAATTTGCATTATTTAGGTTTATTACTGGTTTTATTTGACTTTGATGATTTAAAGTTAATTGAAGCACTACAATGTGTTCATTGGGGATGACTCACCCCTAAAATTGTACCGAACTTTTTTTTCATTGACCGAATCGAAACAGTATTATTAATTCACAGCAGAATTTAATTTAAATTTTTTTTTGTTAAATATAAAAAAAATGATTTTCAAGAAATCCCGTATTAACTGAAACACGATTTTAACAGTGTTCATTAGAAAATAATCAAAAAGTCAGTAGTAGGCTTTATCTTTCAAATTTGACAATTGGCCAAATAAATTTTACTTCACTTCTCTCCTAATTCTACAAAAAGAAAAAAGTACCTAGGTAGTTTTAAATAAGCGAATATTGTATTAAGTAAAAAACGCAAATAAATAATAAAAATAATAATCGATATTTTTTCAACAACAATCAGTGGCAATTGTTGAAATAAAATAATTTTTTTACTAACTGACAAGTTTGAAAGATAAATTCATTGCCTATTACTGACTTTTCGACTATTTTCTAATAGACACTGTTAAAATCTTGTTTCAGTTAATACGGTTTTTCTTGAAAACCATAATTTTTTAAAATTTAACGAGTAAAAAATTTTTTAAATTAAATTCTGCTGTGAATTAATATTATTATTATTCAATTCGGCCAATGAAAAAAAAAGGTCGGTACAATTTTAAAGGTCAGTCATCCCCAATGAACACCTCGTAGTACTTCAATTAACTTTAAATCATAGTCAAAAAAGACCAGTAATAAACATAAATCATGCACCAAATTTGGTTCTTCTGCGGTAAAGTGTTGAAGAGATCAATTAATTTCGAAATTGAGGGCCCCACTTTGGGGGCCCTAAATCCTCAGGGGTGCAACTTTGTATATAGGTAAGTTTGGTTAAATTACAATATTTTGGACACCCCTGTATGCACCTGCCCTGTGTCGGTTCTTATGCGGGACACCCTGTACAGTTTTGGAAGTGTGTTTGTTATATTACCTCAAATTTCTACCATAATTTATTTAGATAATAGTAGATGCACCAAATACCGACACAATTTTCAAATTAAAACGTTTGTACATTGAGCCATACGTTTCCAAGTTATATTAGTCTCAATAGTTTTATTTTAATCGTACAAATTTCCTTGTCCTATTACCAATGCTAGGATATAGGTATTTGTAGATATAATGTACAACTTCTTATCGTACTTGTAAAAAGATTAAGTTCCAAAGTGGAAAAACAAGCGATAAAGCTGAATGTTTCCAGTTGCTTTCCTTTAGCTGAGCTTGGAATCACTGAGGCAATTTATTGGAAATAAACTTTTGTTTTCGATGTTTTCTGGTAGTTTTACGTTCGACCGATCTCCGCTTAAGAGGGCGCTGACTTTTCGTTATGTACTGTTGAATTGATGTGGGCATAACACTTTTTGGAGGAATATGTGCCAAGAAATTCTTCCCTAGGTGTAGATATTTCAAGTTCTTCATCGGATCGAACATCTTAGGATGGATGAACTTAAGTCTGTTGCTATCCAGATATAACACTTCTAATGCCGGCAACTTTGCAAAGGTAAATTTGCTCAAATAGTTTATACTGTTGTCGCTCAACATCAATGTTTTTAATGTAGGAGATGCCATTAGAGGCTTCCTCTTTGGTATAATAATTTTATTCTCCGAAAAGAGAAGTTTTGTAAGCTTTGGAGCGATTTTGTAGATGTTGGGTGGCAATTTAGAGATTTCGTTAGCAGACATGTCGATCGTCTCTGTGTTGGGTAGGGCGTAGATGACGAGGATGGGAAACCTCTTCAAGCCCATGTGGTCCGCGTAGATGGTATCTGCTCTTGCCACACGCTCGAAGAAGAGGTTGTAGTGGGACAAATTGAAAGACGTAGACAAGCTCTTCTTGAATCCGCTGATATCAACGCAATTTACTTCCTTTTGATTGGGCAGTCTCCATGTCGTAACGTAGAGATACGCCGTATTGCGTTCGCTGCATGGCTGTCCGTATGTGAAAGAGGCATTAATGGTTTGGTGTACTGTTAGTCTAAAATTGAAGAATTACTTATTATTAGTTCCAATTGCTGTTGTATCAAAACAAATGTAATAAGTAAATACATTAGTTAGAGTACAACAAAGCGTACAGAACTGATGGTTCGCCGCCATCACAGGAAAACGAAAAAAGCAAATTAAAAAACCGCAAGCGGGGTTTTTGTAGCAAAGGTGATATACAGGGTGATTCACAAATGGTGACTAAAAAAGTTATATTAGCTACATTATAGGTCAAAAAAATTATATTTGAGAGTGAATAATTTTTCACCTTCTGTGGGCCTTACCGCCTCCAGATGGGGTGAAAAATATTTATTTTAGACAACACAAGTTTGCAAAAATAACTGACGTTTGGATGCGTTATAAGTAAGGTGAGGTTGTAAGTATTGTTTGACGTAAAACCCGTTTTCCAAATCTTTGGAACTTTTCCAAAAATAAAATGAACTTGTAATTAAAATGGTAGGACCCCGACTGACGTCACAAATGCTTAAAAAACAGAACATGTCCGAGAAATTCTGGATATGTGATAACCTATACAGGGTGTCTCACTAAGGTGGACGAGGTACGATATTAGAGAAAGTATAGGCCCCAGAGCTTCTGGAAAAAATTTTTGATTCACATGTCGACCAATATAAATCGTTGGAAATAGTTTTCAAGTTCGTAGCTCGGCCGCTAGGGGGCGCAATCTATATACTAAAACATAGAGTTGAATTTTTCTCAGAAATGTTTCCTATTAAGATATATTAAATAGTACAAATATGGATAACCGGATTCTTTGCGCATAACGTTTGTTACTGACATTTTGTTTTATCTCTTGACATAAAGGGTGGGAGAAGCTCAGAAAAATGCATTTTTTTAATGATTGGCTCATCAAAAGCCCATAGTGTTATACCTCGTTGGAAACGTCTTTACATGCTTTATCTCGTGGTGGATGCGTAATGTCATTTACTTCAATATGGAAACCTATAGATGGCGTTATTTCAAAAGAATGCCGTTTTATGGATTTTTCTCAAAAGTTTTAAATGGAATGCTATAGTTTCTTTACATCAATGAATTCAGCATGAAAAATTGATGAATATAGTATAAGTTTGAAATTTCTAACAAACGTGTTGTTTATTTATTGGCGCTATTTATCCAAGTTTTCTTAAAAACGTGAAATAGCAGGATAAAACTTTTTATAGGTTAGTTTGAAAAGCATAAAATTAGCTCCATTTTGACGCCATAAAGGGTTCGATATCTTTTTTTTCTATCAAGTTATTCGCAAAAAATAAATAATGATAATGAATTGAGTAACACGACGCTAATGAAAAGACATTTAATTAATGTAAAGAAAGAACAATTAAATTTTAACAAAAGTAAAGATGTTTATACCTAAACTTGGATAAATAGCGCCAATAAATAAACAACACTTTCGTTAGAAATTTCAAACTTATACTATATTCATTAATTTTTTGTGCTGATTTCATTTATGTAAAGAAAACTTATAGCATTGAATTTAAAATTTTTGAGAGGAATCCATAAAACGGCATTCTTTTGAAATAACGCCATCTATAGGTTTCCATATTGAGGTAAATGATATTACGCATTCACCACGAGATAAAGCATGAAAAGACCTTTCCAACGAGGTATAACACTATGGGCTTTTGATGAGCCAATCTTTAAAAAAATCCATTTTTCTGATCAGATATTAGGGGTTTCCCCCACCCATTTACTAAAATATCGTTAAATACTTTATTATGAAAACAATACCTATATACTACACCATAAAAAGTGTTTTGTAATAACCTCACCGTGTTCTAGACAAATATATTTTTTAAATACATTTTCTTTATGAATGAATTTGATCTCAATGAAAAATAAAGTAAACATAGAATGATCTAAGCAGTCCGTACGATGTTTGTCGAGATGGAGTTCCAAGACCCCTGCATCACAATGTTAAGGTTAAATAAATATAACTATTAAATATTTTGGTTTGGTAAAATTGAGTCTCCTTTAAGAATTTTTATAAATTACAACTAATTTTTTTAAAACAAAGAAAGCTTCTAAAAGTATTGCGAACAATGACGATTTTAAGATATATTTATTATTTTTTATACTTGTTTTATCCCAAGGAGTATATCAGAATCCAGATGTATTTCACTGGAATTCTAAGAAAAGATATCAATTCCAGTAAACAGAACCATAGTGCTGTTATTTGTAAAATTATTTTAAACACAGACAACTTTTATAGAAGATCATTAAAATTAACGCCATTTTCACTGTTGTAAACACTTATTAAAAATGCTTATACATATAATATGTAATATGCGATAATATAAGAATTTTCAGAATTGCATGTCGTGTATTTGTAAATTAGAATCTCTCCAATGTTATAATATAATCAAGAGTAGTGAATTAATACTTACAGTTTGTTTATTTAACGTAAATATTAAAAAAACAGTTATTTGTAACTAAGAATCATAATTTAGTATACGAAAATCAAGTTATTTTTTGTACTTTTTATTTTCTTGTCAGATATCAGAAGTATACGTATGATTTTTAATACGTATAGACTGATCGAAATAACTCATTTAGAGGGAGAAAAAAAATTGTTACCTGGACTTTTATAAGTGGAAATGGTAAAGGGGCTTATAATAAACGAAAAAAAAAAAATAAATGCGTGGAGGTTTGATTTGAGGGGTTGAAAAGTTGAGAAAAATTGTATCATTGGGATTGAAAGTTGACGTCAAACAAAAAAGTGTCCTATACAAAAGTTGTAGATCATGCAAAAATCTACAACTTTTGTCAACGTCACTTTTTAAGATAACGTCAAAATTTCCGAGAAAAATGCGAAAAACCGTTTATTTTCTTATTCTTAATTTTTTATTTCTCATTTCCGAAAAAATAATTTAATTTTGACGAAACTTGGTGAAAGTATACCTTTCTGTGTCTTAAATAACCACACATTTTTTTAGATAAAAAAATCAAGAAGTTTCCGAGATATTCATTTTTTCCGGTCTGAAACACTTTTTTTCAAAGAAAAATTCTACTTAGGAAAATCATCGTACAGAGTTTTGCCGGTGATCATTTTTTTTCGTGTTGACATATACTTTTTGGTGAAATAAAAAAATCTGTAATCACAGTTCAAAAACATGCTCAAAAATGCAAAAGAAATAAAAAATGACTTGCAACAATGAATTTTTCAATAATTGTTGATAACTTGTTTACATTTAAAAAAAATTCAAACCGTTTCCACTAAGTCTAGGTAACATTTTTTTTTCTCCAAGTGTAATTTGATTGGACTAGTATGATTTTTAAACTTATAACAAGTATACAAAACCTGTACCATAACAACAGCATCAAAAGTTTGTTTATTTTTAAAATAATTCATGTGTTACTGAACTATTTGGCCGATATCCAGATCGAATTTTTATACCGATGTTTGACATTAAAAATAATGGCACTGGTTCTATTCGTAAACTGAATATTATCGAGGACAGCGACTGTTTTTACAAAATTTATGAACTGTAAGTCCAGACGTGAAATATAGTTTATAAAATGAAACAATGTATTGTTTTCTAAACGTCCTTTGGAATTAATGTCTTCTATATATCAGATTTTAAAAATTTAAAATAGTAGTAATAGTTGTAGTAATATTTTCATTCAAAGAGAAGTTAAATGTGACACGTAAATTATGTAGAAAATTATGCAATATTAATTTATTAGAAGAAAATGAATATTTTATGTTATTAGAAAAAAGCTTTTAACGAGAAACGAATTAAAAATTTTTATATTATCTGGCCTGATGTAAGAAATACCATTGTTTTGGAGTATTTATACAGAAAATATCCTTTTGAAAAACCTTATTTCATTATTTTCTACAATAATTTTGTATGTATAATACACTATAATACACTAATACTATTTAAAAATTGTATATGGTGACCTATCCTCAGTCACCCATCAAAATAAATATCTTCTTTTAAGTTTCTACATTTTGATGAAATCATCTTTTAAATTTTAATAGAATAGGAAGAAAAAGAAAATAATTGGCATTGTGGCAAAGTACCCAAAAATAAAAGGCTACTTGAGGATTGTCACAAATAAATACTTTGAGACAATTGCATAAATTGTTGCTATACTTATTAGTTGAGTAATATCAGCTTTCTAAAGCATTAAAAAGCAAAAGTATACCCAAGCACGTATGGGGAAAATATAAAAATTTACTTACACTGTTATTACACAAAGAAACAACAAAAACTTCATGTTATCTCCACCGCAAAATGTTTTCAAGTGGATAAATGTGTGTAACTAATTTTCTGTGGCATAGGTTAACACGTAACAGCGTTCTGTAGCAGTACTGCGTAAGTTTTAAATAAAACTCCCGAAATATGTTCTTATCTCACAGCCAATGGTTTATTTGCATACTTTTATCCAATATTTATATTTGCACCAGTGAATGACTTTATTGGGAATGAGCCAGATCGCGATTTAGGTTGGCAGTGGCAATAAAGTAAAATAATAGGTATATAAATTGTTTATATGATCCATCAGGAACAAGGAGAGCCCTTTACATTTTTTTGAGATCCACCATTCGAATGAATTTTTTATAAAGGCTGACTTTCTTCCCCCCCTTAACTTTCTTATTTTTATGTTAGAAAAATGAATGAATTTTTGTGATATTCAGTTTTATATGCAGCCTTTATAAAAATAGTGAAATATATTTCTTACCATTAGATGTAAATTCATCAAATCTTGTGTCACTGAACTCCTGAAAAGTATTATGTCCAAATGTGATACATTTTGTGAGATATTAAAAAAAATCTGTACATAATTCAATATCACAATGCAAAGTACATACCTCTAGTTGACAGCTATAACTTTATAATTTAGTTTATTTTCTTTAAATTTAAAAATAAAGGAGAGGACAACATTTATTACCAGTAACCCTGTACTGTAACCCTGTAGCTGGTGTTGTATAAATAAGAAGTCGCACTTTTAAGACAATGTTATAACAAGAAAATCCATTCAAACTCTAGAAATGTTGAAATACAAGGATTTCTTTAATTGAAAAAAAAATCAATAATTATTATTATGATAATAATGCATGTTTCATAAAAGCGATTTTCTGTATACAGGCTGTTACAAATTCGCTTCTCATTACAGGGATCTCGGAAACGGTAAGAGATACGAAGTAGCTTAAATGAGGGCAAAGTTGCATAATCAGGGGACCAACATCATGCATCTAAAAAATCAAGGCTAACATGATTAGTTTTCGAAATATTAAAAAAAAAAATCGAAATTTTAGAAATCCGTTTTTATTTAATTTCTGCCTTGTTTGAGATGATATTGAAAAAGGAAAACGCTTTCTTATGACAACTTTTTGCCCTCTATCGAATGGCACAATCAATTATTTTTGTATGTAACATTTCGTCTCTCCAGGACCACCATCAAATTCATTTTTTTTAAATACTACTCTGGAAATTACTGTACTGCCTCAGCCGGAACCAGATTCAGACTCTTGAAAAATTAGTTATTTAAACTATCACATCACACGTTACAATAAAATATTATTAGAGTTTTAATCCTGTGCTCATAGTTATTTCTATGTTTCTCGAGTGCTCAAAATTCAAACAAATTTCAATTTTATTTTTTTTTTGCTAAAACGGAAACATTTTCTGTAATTTTTTAAAGTATAATATTCATTTGGAGTTTTGGTTGTTCATATGCATTTTTAAGAATTAATTTGTCATAATAAGATTAAAATTGTAATAATGTTCTAATTTTGACGCAACAATAATGTTTTATTGTAGCGTGTGATAGTAATAGTTTAAATAATTAGGTGGATTTCACAGGGTCTAACGATACTTAGAGTGTACAATAATTCAATAAACAATTTAGGCTGATTAAAAAAATTCGACTATTTTTTTTTCAAAATTCTCTCTGAAATAGATTCAGGGAGGTGAGAAGAGATGCCTGTAAATATCGGAACTCTTAATATTAATATTTAGAGGTCACACATAACGATTTACTATTTTCCATTTAAGTAAATAGCATGGGAAAATTATTTTTCAATTTCAGAACTTTATATCTTAAAAATCAATAGATGATTTTAAATGACCGAAACCGTATTCTTATAGGTAATTGAACGTTCTACAAAAAATGTTCCTTATCTTTTTTTGAAAATTTAAATTTATAATTACACTTTTTTCTCTAGTTTCAGGTAAAATGATTAAAGTTATAATGAAATATTATAAAAAAGGCATTTAAAAGTCAAAATTGATAAGTTTATCAAGTCTTTCAAATTAATATAACTGAAAAACCCACCATTGCTGGAAAGAATCAATTAAAATCCTTTTTACTGTATTAAATACTAATTGAAATTTTTTTAAAATTATTTCTTTGCTAGTGATAAATGACTTTTCGATAGTGATAGTGGAAAATTTAAAACTTAAAGTACTGAAATTGAAAAATAACTTTTTCCATGTTGATTAAATGGAAAATAAAAAATCGTGATGCGAGACGTCTAAATATTACTATTAAAAATTCCGATTTTTACAGGCATCTCTTCTCACCTCCCCGAATCTATATCAAAGGGGATTTTCAAAAAAAAATAGTCGATTTTTTTTAATCAGACAAACAGAAATCTAAAAAAAATTAGAATTTGGGACGAATACTTTGAAGATGAATTTTTCGAGACAAAACCTCTGAATCTGGTTCGTGCTGAGGCAGTACAGTATTGGGGGTCATGAAGTCTTGCATAAAATGTAATAAAATTTCTAGGGTTGTATTAAAAAAAATGAAGTTGATGATGCTCCTGGAGAGACGAAACGTTACATATAAAAATTGATTATGCCATTGTATATAGGGGAAAAAGTGGCCATGAGAAAGGGTACTTATTTTGTCAATATCACAAAACAAGGCTGATATGAAACAAAAACGGATTTCAAAAATTTCGGTTTTTTTCAAATATTTCGAAAAAATCATGTTAGTCTTGATTTTTTTAGCTACTTCGTATCTCTTTCCGAGATCCCTGTAGTGAGAAGCGAATTTGTAAGAGCCTGTATATAACAGGCGTGTAAATGTAATGATAAACATAAGTAGTAAAAACATGCCGTTTTTCATTATTCTGAATGTATGTTAGTTGTCAGAATGCACCCAGCCAAAAACTTGTATTACTGGTACAGTGAAGATTGTTTCTAACTTGCTTAGATTTTCTAAAACCCTTATCAAAGACTGCTATAAATTCACTGAAAATTAAGAACAAAAACGCCCTTGACTACAATTTAGTTGATAGCCCATGGCCTGTTGTGATTTTTTTGAAATTTGAGGTGTTTTGATTTTAAATGATGCTGATACAGGTTAATATTATATGCAGGTAATATTAGTTATTATTAATACTAGGAAAAGGAATTGGAATACAACGTCATATTACTCTAGGGCAAAATAACAGGACCTAAATATTATCGCTCGCATTTTGACCCTATTTTGTACCCTTCTTTTCTACAAGGGTAGAATAGTAAATATGCCTTGTATAAATGAAGGAGACGAATGAAAGTATAAAGTTCATTAACATTAATATTTGATATATGTATAACAATATTTTGCTTTAAATTAATAACAAAAATCATTTACAGCCGTCTTTAAAACTGAAAGTACAACTTGGGAAGGAGCTTTTAACAGTAACACCAGAAAAACCACCTAAATTTTCTTTGCCATCGAATAAATGTTGTTCGTTTTCCCTCACAATCAATTCAGAAAAATTGTCATCACTAGTTCTTTTGACTCCTACTATTAAACGAGATATTTTGTTCTTGGACGTTATGCGATCTTCTACATATCCCGATGCTACAGTATCACTCTTCCATTTTCCATGTCTTTTCAACGTTTTAATATCTGCACGTGAATCTACGAGAAGAGTTGCCGATGTACAACGCAAACAAATGACTTGTGAACATTTTAGCATCTGCGTAGCCGAGATATTTTGCAATCCTGGACGGTATGCTACCGAAGGTATTTTTCCCTACTGGTTGTGCAGTACATCGATCATTCCGATGTGTCAAAAAACCGCCGTTCTTTAATTTCTTTTGGTCGCAAAGATTTATACTATCGATACAATTGGAGAGCGTGCATTTCATTTTCTTCCACAATAGTAAAAGATGTTGATACTCCAGTTTTTGTATCGTTAATTTTTACTACAACAACGATTCCTTTGTCAACTATATCATCTATCGAGAGCTTTACCAACTCATCTCTTCTTAATCCTCCAAAAATACCTATTACTAGAACAACCTACAATAACAAAAACCTATTAAACACATGTAATGATATAGCCAATTATTTCCTATATTACCTTTTTCAAAAGATATATATGTGACTTGATGCTTCTCTAATAAATTTAAAAATATCCTCTTTTGTTTAGATTTTTTTGGAATATATCTTCACCAATAATGTGGCCTTCAACATTGAATACTTTGTCCACAATGTGTTATAGCTGAATGATTCTGGTTAAAAGATATATAAAAAATATAAATTATCAAAAATTATAAACATTTCTTTAAAATGATAATGAGTAATACACATCAGTTCTTGGAAATATCCCATTAATATAGTTTCACTAACAGCTGTCACTGAATTTCTGCTTGCCCAAGTCTCAAAACGTTTATATTTTTTATCATAAAGTAATTTAGATTTGTTAGGGAGTAATTCTTCATTGACTTTATTGGCTGGAATATTCTGCGTTTTTAATATGTCTCCTCAGAATCAAACTACCAAAATCAACAAATTGCGGGTGTCATAGATACCTACATCTTGGATACATCGTTTATATATTGAAAAACTGTTTTCATTCTCAGTTAATTATTAAATTTAAAATAAATATAAAATCTGATATCTAAGTAAAAAATAAAACGTTCTATGCACCACGGGAGACACTAGGATGATTATGCCCTTAGGCGACAAGCAACCTGTCGGGCATCATCCCTGTATCTCCCTTGGTACATAATTAACTATTATCATGTCTACTTAATGATCGACTGTATAAAAAACTTTTTTCACATTATCTATTATAATTTCCATGATCTTGGCAGTAAGAAACAAATTTGTAACCCCTTAAACATTTATATTAATTGCATTTGTACATATAATATTTAGATTTGATCTTAATAAAATAAAAAATATCCATTTCTTTACAGAGACAATGTTAGGGATTGCAATGGAACTAATATTCATATTTTCTTCAATTTTTCATTTATTAATTCCTAGAAGATTTCAATGAGCCTAAAACATAAATAACACAGCTTGTACCTGTGGTTTGATGAAGCCGCCTGCATTTCAATGTAAATTTTGATTAAATGTCACATATTATTATTGAAATAAACCATGCCATCGAATAATGTTATGAGGATATCAGTTTACTTTTATATCTCTGCGAATTTGAATTAATTTGTGGCCAATTAAAATTAATTAGGAGATATACGCCATTAGGTTAATAAAACAAATTATTTGTAAAAGAGAGCATTCCATGCACCGGAGATAAATATTGCTATTAATTTTCTAATATCTAGGGGGGCTGTACAAACTTAAATATATTATTTATAACTAGAAGTTCTGCAGAATTTATGAATAGACACTAAAAGAAATATGAAACCTACTTTTAATTAAATCTACGTGTTTTAGAAGTTTTTGACGAAACTTCGGAGCACTTCGTGGTCGTAAGTTTATTAATATAATATAATATAATANAATGGAATTCTCCGACTTTAGAGCAATATATTTCCAAATTTAAAATTAATTTAATACCTAAATTAAATTATAAAAGCAGTGCTCTTTAGGCAGAAAAAAGACCTGGGATAGAATTCTAATGCTAAAGGTCTTCAGGTCATGTTTGCCACTATTAGTCCAATTAAATGAGCATTTAAATCGAAATTTGGTCAACTTGCCTGAATTTTTGATATAAGTTAGTTTAGGGTACATAATAACAGTAAGTGACAGTAATTTTTATTTCAACCCCGGCCAAGGGTGAAAAAGGATAAAATAAAGGGAAAAGTTGTGGAGCATACATAAGAATGGTCTATTGACTTTTTCTTGTACTATTAAAATTAACAGTGGAGAATGATTTCAGAAATTTAAAAAATCATAAGCAGAAAAATGAATGGATTTAAATTTTTTTTTCACTCTACTCCAAAAAATGCAAACTATTTTTTAGTTATAAAGTTATAATAATTTCACGAAGCGAACGTGATTTTTTATATTTGTCGTAAAACCGATAGCAACTTTTCATTATTTTAAATATATAATCAATCGAATGGTAAAGAAAAAAATTATTTTAGTGTTATTAAATCATAAAAATTAACGATTAAAAAATTGAAATTGTTATAACTTTTTTATATACAGGGTGTCCCGGTACTTGGTACAAAAAATTCGAGTACAGATAGATGAGGTCAAAGTAATATCAATCCTTCATATAAATTTTTTCCATACGGGCGTTCGTTTACAAGTTACGGGCCCTCAAAGTTGAAAATTAAAATCTCATTTTTATTTACAGTCTCTAAACTATTAACTTCAGCATGATGCAAATTTAGTGATCGATAACACATGCGTACAGCTTGGTTTCGATGTTGTAAGTGAAACTTCATTATGCCCAGAAGGTCAGGGACGGACTATGCCCAATGGTTAACAACACATAATTTTTGCATAGATAACGATCGCAATCTGCCTGTATCAAAAATAAGTCCCCTGAAAAATTTGACAACGATAATATCTTCTTGGTTTAACTCGGTAAAATTAACGGTTTAGGAAATATTTGTGATTTTATGTCACACTGCACTCGAGCGGCGCCTTCACCATTTTTTGTTTTTAATTATTAATTACACTTAATTACTATGTTAGAAGCGTACATATTTTTAAAACAAGAGCTTAGAAAATCTTACTGTGTGCTAATATAATTTTCACTAACAAAATTTGACAAACACACTTACACATAAAAATAAGTTAAAAAATAATTTGAAAGAAAAAAACTGTCACCATCCATTTTCAATATGGGCACCTTCCACCTCCACACACTTCCTAAGACTACGAATTTTATTTGTTTGTACATGAAAAAGCATTTCTGTGGTAAAATTTCTGAATAGACATCGATATCTGTAGTTTTTGCGCAATAATTTGCAGCCACCATTAGACACCCGAAGAAACGTTTGGCACTGTGTCACAAAATCACAAATATTACCTAAACTGTTAATTTTACCGAGTTGAACCAAGAGGGTATTATCGTTGGCAAATTCTTCAGGAAACTTATTTTTGATACAGGCAGATTGCGATTGTCAGCTATGCAAAAATTCTGTGTTGTTAATCATTGGGCATAGTCCGTCCCTGACCTTCTGGGCATAATGAAGTTTCACTTACAACATCGAAACCAAGCTGTACGCATGTGTTACGGATCACCAAATTTGCATCATGCTGAAGTTAATAGTTTAGAGACTGTAAATAAAAATGAGATTTAAATTTTCAATTTTACGGGTCCGTAACTTGTTAACGAAGGTCCGTATGGAAAAAAATTATATGAAGAACTGATATTATTTTGACTTCGTCTGTCTGTACTCGAATTTTTTGTATCAAGTACCGGGGCACCCTGTATATTTATAAAAAATTGAAAAAAAAAATTAGAAAATTCATTAATTTTTTTGCTTGTTATGATTTTTTAAATTTCTGAAATCATCCCTTAACTTCTAGTCCCCACTGTTAATTTTAATAGTACAAGAAAAACTCTAGACCATTTTTATGTAGAATTTTATGCTCTACAACTTTTAGAAGGTTTTTTTTTTCTAGCACTTTTGAGTTATTTTGAAAAACTCCTTTATTTTATTTTTGTTCACACCTTACCGGGGGTTGAAAAAAAAATTATTATCGCACTTATTGTTATTATATATACCTCAATCTAACTTATATCAAAAATTCAGGGAAGTTGACCAAATTGGGATTTAAAGGCCCATTTAATTGGATTATAAAAAAACTATATAACAATTTTTTAATTGTAAAACGTCAGTATGTTTAATAACACTACGAATTATATTAATAAAAGTGTTCATTACTTAATGGATGCATTGAAATTGTTTCGATGCCAAAATTATTTCATTATTCCGTCATAGAAGTGACGAATAAGTAAATTTCTTTGAAAACTGTGTGATATAAAGTGACACAGGCAGTTTCATTCATATTTATAAAATTACTGAGAATTGTGGGTTCGTTTCATTGATAATTCATAATAGTCTATTTCTGAGTATTACGGTCATTCTTGTTTTTGAACTTGAACAAACATCCTTATATCGAGAATCAAAAGGAAAGCTTTTAGATCTTTAATTAAATATAAGGTGTATATTCATTATATACAGACATGCCTTAATCAAAGTTTAATGAAAGATTTTAACTTCCTCAACCATTCCTTTAATCAAGTTGAAAATTTTAAGAGATTTTTTTAGGGTGGGAATCTAAAAATAGTACCAGGTATTCATTTTATGTCCATTGGTAAAGCGCGCTAATTATACGGTGGGGGTAAATAGGTACCGGTAACAATTTAATGGAGTCAAGATCGATTTTTACTTCGCGAAAATTACTGGAAGAGAGAACTTTTCATTTTTCGCTTCGTAAAGTTGTCAGAAACAACATATAAAAAGTTACCAACTGTAGAGTGTACGCTAAATTATTTATTTAACAAATTAGTTGCAAAATTACAGTTTTTGCAAAATATGTAAAAAAATATAATTTAAAGAAAATTAACTGCGCCATTCCAAAGAACAGGAAATTTTACATAAAAAATGATAATAAAGTTTGTTTCTAAAATGCGAATTGAAGGCTGTAGATTTTTTTCTAACGTACGAAAAATGAAACGGGCGGCCCCCAAGTATAACTCTCGAAGAGCGCGCGGCCCCAAGCGCGCTACACTAAATTTGTTATAACTTTTGATCTAATTGATCAAATCGACCTCACAAAAATTTAAATAAAAGAAGAGTCATCCGGCTATCAGAATTTTATGTCTCTAAACTTGAGAAAAAAAAATATATAGTACATATGTACAAAGTTACGTCATTCTATAATTTTGTACAATAATTATAAAATAGCTGTCATTCTTTTAATTTTTAAAATAAATACCTGTCACTTTCACATATTACTCTTCAAATGACAATTGAAACAGTGAGCGATATGGAAAAAATCTTAAAAATTTAATTTGAAAAATATTGAGCCCAACATATTCAATAATATTAAAAAATCACAAATTTTACTTTTTAAGCCATACTTTATATATCAAAAACTATAGCTGTAAACGTGATGTTGAAACTTTATGAGGGCATATGAGAGCAAGTTTATAATCTCTACTTTAGGATGGTCCATTTTACTTTTTTTAAAAATTGAAATAACAGTTGAAAAAACAGAAAATAACAAAAAATAAAAATATTTCATGAAAAATCCGTGAAATTTATTGTTAAATAAAGTTTAATAATGTACAAACATTTTTTTTTTGTTTAATAAACCATCAAAGAATTAAGTTAAGACCTTAAAAAAAGTAAATCCAGTGAAAAATAATTTTTTATTTATAGTAATAAGAGGAAAATTGTTATAACAGCAAAAAGTAACGTTTTTTGATTAATTGATTTAATATTCATTTTTAAAACGTATATTCTATATCTGAAATTGTGAATATAAGTTCTCTTATTGATGTAGACACAGATATGAGTTTGGGCGACGAAGCTAAGCAGTGAGCACACCAAATATTTTTTTGTTACTTACAGTTTTATTTATTTTAAATGCGTTTTTCGTTTATAAGAATTAAATAATAATTATTATAAAAGGTATAAGAATATAATTTTTTATGTTTTCGAGTAAGCTGAGTTATCAGTGCGTTAAAAAGTGTATTATTCACATATTTTCTCCATTTTGAGGTTATACTCTCGTAGACTTGTAATTATTTAATGTAATATTATTACTTAATATTACAAATAATCTTCAGTTTGCATTTAAGGTATTTATATTCGTTCTTTTATACTAAACCTGTAAATGTATGAGTTTAATATTTATATATGAATATTGATCCATTTTAAAAATAATTAATGAATAAATAAATAATAGGGGACGTTGAATTTGATTTTGTAATTTTGTATTTAAAATCACAGTTTTTTTTCCAATTTTATTGGCTTAAAGCCTTAATTGCACAGTTATTTTTAAAGAAGAGTAAGAAATCGATGAGATTTAAAAATTAATTATTTTGTAATAAATTTGTTTTTTAAAAACTAAAACATATTTTCAATAAAACCTCTTTAGGTTTTATAATTTTCATTTTTCGAACCTCTATATTACAAATATGAGCGAGTTTGATTTAAAATCGATAATTGTTAAACAAATTGTTTAAAATAGTCAGCCATTTTGAATTTTCATTTTCCGACATTATATTTTTGTTTAGCGAACTCAAACATCCCTATATTACAAATATAAGCGAGTTTTATTTAAAATCGATAATTGTTAAATAAATTGTTTGAAATAGTCGGCCATATTGGATCAGCCATTTTGAATTTCCATTTTTCGACTTCTTCTTATTCAGCGACATCGAAAACCCCTATATTGTCAATTTGAAAGAATTCGATTTAAAATTCTTTGAATTATTTTAAATGTTCTTAAATAAACTATTTATTATTGTTTAAACAATTAAAAAACAATTAGCGTACAAAAATAAGTTTATAACATTTTTCTAATACTTATCTCCAAGTAATTTCAAAAGGTTTTAGGAAAATCCATGCTTCCCATAATTATTTCGAAATAATGCGTAATTTTAAGTTATCTTGACTCCACTAATTGAGTAAAAAGTAAGTTACTTTTTAATCAACTCTACGCCTAAACTTTTCTATAGTTACTTATCTAAAATTTCATCAATCATAATGCTTAATGTTTAGACATTTGTAAAGTAAATAAAAACGTTTTTTATATGTCTGTTTTTAGATTGTAATAAAGAAAATTACTATGCGGATTATTTGTTGAAATCCAAGCGAAATTAATGAAAGTATAGGTAATGCTAACTGACCTTATTTTTTGAGGTGCAAACATATCAAAGGTATATACAGGACAGTACAGTAAATACGTAAATACCTTCCTTCTATTAATATTTCACACTTTATCTTGTTTTGATATGAAATTTAGGAAGACAAATATTATTTACTAAAAAAAAATAATGTTTTCTTGTCAGGAAGAAACTTTCGAACAGAACCGACATGAAATATTTAACGCGTGGCATTCCGTAATCTAAAAATTGTAGTATCGCCCACATTTCTCAGTTATTAACTTCCGTGTTGCCCTTTTGTGGTGTGTTTACGTGTAAGGGTCTTAGACCTGAAATATTGCGTCTTCGCTTACATATATTTTGAACTAAGGCTCTTAAAACACCACAAGGAAAATTCCTGTTAGTGAAAGGTCTCCTGTAGCGATAACGCAATTTCCTTTAAGTGGTTGGCGAAATAACATTCTATTTCCATTTCAATCGTTGTCAGTTGAGACAAGATCTAGGAAAGAATACGCTCCATGAAAGCACCTTTTTAATGTTGCACACTGAGTGAACTGAAGGAATAAACAATTTTTGTCTCGGAAGGAAGGGAAAGGAGCAAAACGTAGTAGGTCGGATTCTGAGAAACATGAAATACTCTTGTGTAAACAAGTCTTGTAAAGGATATTAGACATTACTGGCTAAATTTGCACAATTTCCACAAAGGGAAAGTTTTAGATTATTCTATTACTAAATTTAATGGCTCTGGTACAATAGCTCTTGTTCTTTTTTAAATATCAAAAAATGTATGCAATAAAAAAATTGTATCAGATATTCAAGTAGATATACTCTCTCTCTCTCAATTCTACTCCCAAACGGCTTGTCTTTTAAGTGCAGTGTTGCCAGATATACCATTTTTTCGCCTATCTACCATTTTTTGGCTGGCATTTTACTACCATATTTTTAACTTTACATTTTTTATTTCATGTACTAGGTATGTAGTTTTTATATTTTTTACATACCTTCTTCATCACTTAATTCCTGCAATAATTGGACATGGTATAGATGCATTTTATTGTCCTTTAATATTCCTTGAACAGATGTTCTTCCAATATCCATCTGCAGATTAATTTCTCGTTGACTAATACGAGGATCTTCACTGACAGCCAAAAGAACGTATAATTGATTTTCTTCAGTGAATGTTCTTTTTTCCTAACATTTTTACAGTAAGCTACAGTACCGGAATTATCAAAACGATCCATTACTTTTCTAAAAGTTGGTACATTGAGCTACCTTCTCTGTGGATAGCGTTGATGATAAATTCGTGTTGCTAATAAAGGATTTTTATCACTTGCACAAAATACATAAAACATATCGTCGTGGCGCCTCCAAATTACGCTATGTGTAGTTTTATAAATTTTACAGGAATCGCGAAAATCTGTTATGCTTGATAATTGCAATAAAAAGCTTAAAAAAATGTTATAGCAAGAACCAATTTATTGATAGTTTCATAATGGTTTCTAGAATTTACATATTTTGCAATAATTATGGTTAATAATTTCTATTTTTCTCTGAGTAATTGCACATAGCCGATTTCGGCCGTTTACTTATAATCACATAGCGGATTTTTCAATAATTGTACTTTAAATAAAACATGGTAATATAAAAAACTTTTTAATATTAGGCGTAAATATCTACACATTTTTAAACGCATAATATTCATAAAACTAAAAAAAAATATTTTATCTTTAAGTTGTAGAACATATGGTTATCTTTATGCATAAATTCTTTTAAACATTGAAGGCTTTTGAATTTTTAGGGCAGATCTGTAAAGTGGCTTTACCGATTGGACACTTTTCCTGACTCTTCTTTGATTCAGAATGAACCATTCTTCACTATGTCGCAATTTATAGTGCACGTTTCCGGTTTTGTATTGTAACGCTCTAATTTCCGTGAGTATGGCATCTCCGGATTTTTTACCCGGTCTAATTGAAGAGTAGTTAGAGTTAAGTTTTTCGAAATTTTTGAAAAAGCCGAAATCAATTTGATTAACAATGTATGGTTGTTTGGGACGTGCTTCATGGATTATGCTTACATAGTCCGCAGGTGTAAATATGGGGGGATTAAAAAGCCGTTCTAGAGTTGAGTGGACGCTGTCAACCTCTATCATGGTGTGTCCTTTTTCCAATATAATTTGCTGAATCTCTCTCGGGATACTTAATTGTATAGTCTGACAATGCGCTAACGAGAACCTTATTTTTATTCTGGTAGGTACATCCATCTGATATAAGCATTATTTTGGAGTACTGACTTCCTACTATTTCTAGGAAATCTAAGATGCAAGTAGTAAACTCGTTAGAAGTTACTCCTCTATCATACTCATGCCAAACATAACAATGCACGTCTTTATTATTGTTTATGTAAAAGGTGAAATTGTGAAACTGTAATTTCTGTTTGTAGTACTGTTTCGAAACCAGCAATTTCGGACAGAGCAGAACACTTTGTTTGTCCATTGTAACTACAAGCGTTGTATTTGAACACGATGCAATGGCGTTCTGCTTGGCGATTTTAGCTTAATCTTTTTTTAAAATATGAAGATCGTATTCATCTGTTGCTATATTGCCATTTTTAAAACCAACGCAGATATCGTATTGATCCTTACGTGGTTTAAATATGGATATTTTATTTTTTTCTAAAATTTCACTAAAACATTTTCTTTCAACCGCTTGACATTGATTTTCCAAACACCATTCCTTGTACACTGTATGCATATGTCTAAGATCTAAAAGAGTCCTCAACATGTATTCTGGAGCTCGAAGAGTAATGCCTTGGGATTTTCGGCAGTAACCCTAACCACTGCTTAACTGAATCCGACTTGTATTGTTTGTTCATGTAATCCATGTTTTTTTTTAATTTCCTTTTTTTAATGTGAGATTTAGTTTTTTCCTTTTTTCTCCTCTTTTAACTTCTTCATTATTATTTTATTTTGTTCCTTGCAAATATTACTTGAATTTCCACTATTATTAATGCTGCTGTTGCTTGATACACTTACCTCCACATTGTCCTGAATCCAGTTATTGAATGTATCTTTTTTAAATCGAATGTTGACAAAAAAAGTTTCTACATACCCTAACTTTTACTCCAGAAGGGCCAGGTAAGAAACAATCAAAAGCATTACATTTTCGTGTACTTTTTCTTGATGTTTCTTTTCTTCTTCTTATTACAGGTCTATAGTCAACCAAACCTTTAATGTACCCTCTCTTGGCGTCCCAAGATTCCAGTCTCCAAAATAAGTCGAACTGTCTTTTTCTATATTTTTAAGATATAGAATCGCACATAAAGCTTCTACTAGTTTTTTAATTTCCTTTTTATTTTCCGACCTTCGATGTGAACATAGTTTAGGTTGTATTTTTCTTTCCTGTCTTTCTACACAGATGTACTTCTGGTTAACTACTCGTTTGTAAGATTTATATGCTTTTCCCTGTAACCTAAATTTTTTGTGTTTTTCTTTTTGATTTATATTTTCTTTGCCATTTTGGTACTCTCCGCAACTTGTTCCGAAATGTTATTTTCTGTACGAACTGTAACACATAGCGCATTTTTAATGCAAAATGTTTGACATGAAATCCGCTATGTGTAAGAAGTTGAAGATTGATGCACTTAGCTGTTATCGATGCTCCATTTTTGTTAAGATCACATAGCGGAATATATTAATATTGGGAATTAAGTAAAATTAACAAAAATTTCACCAAATTAGTTATATTGGCAGGTGGAGAGCTCGCTAATCTACCAGGAACAATAAAAAACAAATTTTTGGAAAAAATGCACATAGCGTAATTTGGAGGCGCCACGACGATATCTACTATTTCTGCTTGAGAAAAGTTCATTTTGAAGTATTTTTTATTTATTTATTTATTTATTTATTTATTTATTTATTTAATTACAATATCCAACGAGCAATGCCCAGTTACAGGATAAGGTTACAAACTAAAAAAAAAAAGTAATAAAAATAGGTGAAAGACATAAAAATTATTCTTAACCAAAATAAATATCACAAAACATAATATCTAAAACAAACAGGGAACAGACATATAATATTAAAATGCTATAATACAATACAAACAAATGCAAAAACATATTTATACAAACATAAAGTTCAAAGGAAAACTTTTTTAATTTGAGTAATACTGGAGCAGAGTATATCAATGCGAGATTCAATATTAGAATAACCAACAATCATTTGGTGAACCGGAGACGCTTTATATAAATTAGTACGATGATTCTTGATCGCGAAGAGGTGTAAATGTCGGGTATACGTTCTAGGAATATGAAAATTTATCATTTGTAATATATCTTCACATATAATGTTATTATTCAAAATCTTGTATAAGAAAATAACAGAATTTAACTTGCGTCTTTGAGACAAGCTACTCATATTGAAACGCTTGAAAAATGCTTCCTGAGGAAACCCTTGAGGAGGATACTGGCCATCAATAAAAAATGTAGCTGATTTAAAGAATCGGCGTTGAATTTTCTCAATAGATATTATGTGTGTAGCGTAGATAGGTGTCCAGACTACAGAGGCATACTCAAGTTTAGATCTAACAAATGTATTAAATAACAAACAAAAAGTATCAATTTTCATGAAATTGCACATGTTCCGAACAATAAAACCCAAACTTTTGTAGGCATTCATTACCACAATTTCAATATGCTTGACAAAAGATAATTTAGGGTCAAAATATACGCCCAAATCTTTAACAAGGTCAGGTCGTTGAAGGGCAAACCCATTCAGACTATACTCATACTGAATTTGATCGCATCGTCGACTAAAAGTCATGACATTACATTTGGTAGAATTCAGAGGCAGCCTATTAGCAATGCACCAAGAGTTAATAAAATCTAGATTACGTTGAAGATTGATGGCATCAAATACATTATCAATTTGAGAAAATATTTTTATATCATCGGCGTATAACAAATAACGCACATTCAGTTGAGAAGTGATATCATTAATAAATAATGTAAACAACAAGGGACCAAGAATAGAACCTTGCGGAACACCTGAAGTCTGGGCAAATTCAGTAGATTTAACACCAGAAATTTGAACAAACTGAGTTCTGCCAGTGAAATATGACTTCATTAGTTCAAGAAAGTCTGACGATAGTCCAAAAGCGCTTAATTTATCCATTAAAAGTCCATGGTCGAGACGGTCAAACGCCTTCGAAAAATCTGTATAGACTACGTCTACTTGGCTTCCCCGATCTATAGCCTCGCTGATAAACTGAGTAATGCATACTAAATTAGTGACTGTCGACCGTCCTTCCATAAACCCATGCTGTTCAGGAAGTATAATATTTTTTAATTGAAAGGAGAGGACACGATGTATAGCAGTTTCAAAAACCTTACTGAAGTTACACAGTATTGCAATAGGTCGATAATTAGCGATATCATTTTTACTTCCTTTTTTATATACGGGGCATATTCTTGAAATTTTCCATTGATCAGGGAATGTATGTGATGTCAGAATTAAGTTAAATATGGTGAAAAGAGGCTCTGAGAAGACGTTAGCACAGTCTCTAATCAAGAAAGCGGGTATTAAGTCCGGACCCATAGTCATTTTAGGCTTTAATTGTTTGATAGAAAATAATACATCATTGAGAGAAATAGAGTTATATGCAATAGTAAGTGCATTGTTATACGAACGCTTGTCTTTATTGAAACTACTAGATGCGATAAACGAAGTTGAAAAATAGTCTGCAAAACCATCAGCGATTTGTTTGTTGTCACTACACGATATATTATTGTAAACCATTGTAGATGGGATAGTTGAGTTACCTCTCTTTGAGTTGACGAAGGTCCAGAACTTTTTTGGATTTGATTTCAATTCTAATTCCGTAGCAGAGATATAATTTGAGTAAGCTGTTTGACTTTTGTATTTCACGGCGGAACGCAACCGCTTATATGTATTATAATCTTCCCCATTTAAGGAGGACCGATATGTGTGCCACGCATTATTCTTCAGCTTAATAGATCTAATTAAATCACCATCAAACCATGGCGGATAGCATTTATTAGAAAATATCTTACGTGGAACATGTTTAATGAAAATTGAATTTAATATTTCATAAAACTTAGAAACAAGTTGATTGACACACGTAAAACTTTTTAAAGGAGACCAGTCAACCAATGACAGTTCCTGATATAAAGCGGGAAAATTAGCCTTTTTAAAATTAAAATTAAAATCCACCTCAGAGGGTCCCCGACTTCTCGTTAATTTATTTGGAACATAAATGCTGACAAGCAATGCAGGATGAAAAAGATCTTCAGGGAGTAATATGTCATGGGAGTGCGATACCACGCAATCAATATTGGAAATAACCAAATCCAGAATTCTATTGTTACAGTTTAAGACGCTGTTATATTGACTGAATTCGTAAAAGTTTAAAAAATTTCTTAACAAATTAATTGTTAAATTGTCTGATTTAGGGGTATAATCCGCATAATTGGGGATGTTAAAATCGCCAACGATTATTATATCAGAGTTATATATCTCATACAATGATTCGAGGGCACAAAACAGTTTTTCATAAGAGTCTGTAACAACAACAACATTTTTAAACTTACAACTCAGCAGTTGCCAGATTTTGTTATTTTATGTCAAACTCATGGCGTACTAGAGTAATAAAAAGCAAAATTTGCAAAATTAAACGGGTTTTGCTAGAAAAGTACCAATATTTCCGAAAATAGTGATTTTAGGCATATAACATGCATTAATCATTAATAACATATTAATATTAACATATTAATCCATAAATAAAATAATATACCGGGTGTTTCATTTAAAAAAATAGAGAAAATGTTCTTCGAAATTCGCTAAACTGGAGCTTATGTGTAGACCACCCTGTACAAAATTATAGAGATTTTGGTATTTTGTTGTTTGTCCACATCTTTGATCCGCATGTCTTCAAAATATTTTTTCTTAATTACTGCACAGTGGATAGATTTACAGAACCCTGTCCCAGCGAAAATTATCTTATTTTTTCAAATCGCCGCATCGAATAAAAAAAATAAAGACATCGATGGAAAGAGAATTTTCTGTAGAATACAAATTTGTATAAATATACAGAGTGCTCCATTTACGAAAAACCACCTTACACATGCTTCGCTCTAATGCATCACCCTGTATAATTCAAAATATTTTTAAAATGTCGACATTTTTACACATCACTCCCATAAAATATTTAATTTCAAAACTTTATAATAAGGGAGATATTGACCTTCTAATATATCTAACCTGTCAATTTCATGTAAGTTTTATTGTAGAACATAAAAATTCTCTCAAATAATACTTAACGAAACAATTTTGATCAAGACAGCATATCAAGTTCACATAAATTAAATAATTGAATTTTTAAAGTCTACAGACACAATCGACTCTCCCGATGTCGGCATTCAACAATATTTTAATCAAAGTTCATGATATTACCTCCTACAAGGCTAACCTGCGTACAGAATTCTAACAAAAAAATACTTGAAATGTTCGAAATCTTAATAATGATAAATACTGCATGAGTTCCTTTCATTCGATGGGAAATTAAGTATGGCACCTTTAAATATAGAAACTTGATGATCCTTTGAAAAAGGTTAATATAGAAATGTATTTTTAAAGAAAATTTCCAATAAATAATACTTGAAAATGCAACATTTGCATATTCTGTGCTGCATAACATCGTTAATGACCGTATGGGATATGGACTAACATCCCAATCTAACCTAACCTATTCTGTCTTTATCTAATCTATTTTCTAAGATTCAGGTACTGTAATTTTTTGTGTAGAACATAATTTTGATCTGAAAACAATTCCAACATCGTTCTGTGTCGAAATATACCTTTTTTCAAAAACTTACATCAAAAGTCGACATTTTCGTGAAATTTTCAGTTGACAAAGTGAGTCTTTTTGTCACCTAGCCACAAAATACTTTTATGTTCTAGAACATAAAACAAATGTTAAATGAATTTCTCATTTTTTCGAAACTTATTTATGATTTTATTAATTAAACAATTTACATTTTAAGTAATATAACATTTCAATACAAAACAGTAACTATTATAAACAGGAAGATTACAATTTATTTTGCACTACATGTTAATTGAAAATGGAGATATTGCAGTAAGTTAAAATTATGCCAGATCCAGTGCTGTCAGTTATCGCAGCTTGAAGATCTTCAGATCCTTCTTCCTCAATAAGTATTGTCAGCAAAAAATGTTCAGCTATTGTCATGATAAAAATTAATTTTGCCAAAATAATAATAAATATTTTCTTATGCATTTACCGAGGCAAATTGATATAAGTTATTTCTTTTGGCACATTCCTTATTTTTTTGACGCCAAAGCACAGGTTTTACAGTATATTTTCATTTGGTCTGGACTTGAAATCACAAAACATCTCGGAATATGATTTTTGGAAACGGAAATTCTTATAATAATAATTGACTCTTTGACTTTTATATCATCGATCATTATCTTTAGCACTTTGTGCCGCTTCTAATACTTCCCCTGGTAAATGTTCGTCCTCACTTTCCGAGGTCATTTTCAATTAAACACTCTTAGCATATGAATAATAATATACAGGGTGACCAAATGAAAACGAAACAGAGCCATTTTCAGGAACTGCGTCAACATTGTGGAAAAACGCTCTAGACCCGTCGATTTTAGATTAAAGGAGGACATTCTTTGTTGGAATTTTTGCCACTTTCATCCCCCAAGCAAGGGTAAGCATCATCCCAAAATATTTAAATGGCATTGGGGGTTGAGTAATATTTCTTTTGAAAGCTCTTACAATTCTATTTACAACAGATTTTAAATTTTATAATTCCGCCCAATACTTATTAAGAATTTTGATTTAAAAGTTGAAACTTATGTACAAACAATTAGTGACGGTAAACATGTCAGTCATTCGAGTTAAGTACGCCAATGGTATAAATTTAGTACTTCTTGCGTTATATTGGTTTTTGACGATTTGTTATCACTTTCGTAAAAAAACGCAATTGTATAAAACAGAAATGAATACTATACACACACAATGAACGTAAAGTTAGTGGATTCCAAATTATTTTCTAGTATTATTTGGATGCGTTGGTTGGTAGTTTATTTAATTGTGTTTTTGAAAATTAAACACTACGATTTATTCCATTGCAGAAAGGGTAGATATCATTTCGCTTTACTTTATGAACAATAAATGTGCGAATAGAACAACTCAGCTATTTAATGAACAACATCAAGATCGACATGTCAGGAGGAAGTATGTTCTAGAGTTAGTAAAAAAATTCTCAAAAGACAGGGAACGTAGCCAATAAAAAACGTGAAATTGAAAAACCTATAGTTAATGAAGCTAGTGAAGTTGCAGTTTTGGGATAAGTTCATCTTGATCCTACATTAAGTACGAGGCAGCTGGCATCTGTGTTTGTGATCAATGGAACTAGCATACAAACCATTTTGAAGAAGAATAAATTCCATCCATACAAAATACATTTAGTCCAGGAACTTCATGAGGATGATTATGACCGCCGTTTGCAATTTTGCAAAATAATGAGTGAGCGAGCAGAAAACGATCCACAGTTCCTTTTTAACATCTATTTTTCTGATGAATGCAGTTTTTTCTTGAACGGGACGGTAAATCGTCACAATTACCGCTATTGGTCCGATTCAAACCCAAAAGTTTTTCACGAGGTACATACACAACAACCGGAAAAATTAAATATATGGGCTGGAATTTTCGGTGACCGGCTGGCTTTTTTTCTACCTGGTAATTTGACTGCCAAATGTATTTGCAATTATTGAAAGATGCTATTGACCCTGCCTTGACTGATATTATTGAAAATGTTCCAGAGTATGATGAAGATCATTTGATTTTTCAACATGACGGTGCTCCTCCGCATTATGCGTTAATTGTCCGTCAGTATTTGGACCAACGTTTTCTACGGAATTGGATTGGGAGAAGAGGCAGCATTGAGTGGCCTCCATGATCACCGGATTTATAGCCCCGTGATTTCTTTTTGTGTGGATACCTTAAAAGGAAAATCTATAAAACACAGCCAACGTCGCTGGAAGATTTGCGTCAAAGAATCGTCGACGAATGCCTTCAAATCACTCTGGAAATGCTTCGGAATGTGCGTGAACGTTTCGAACAAAATCTTTATTCTTGTATGGAAGCGGGCGGTCATCAGTTTGAACATTTAATCAACTAAGTAGTAAGTAAGCAACTAAACATAATTTAAATTTTAAAATGTAAATNTTTCTAAAATTTCACTAAAACATTTTCTTTCAACCGCTTGACATTGATTTTCCAAACACCATTCCTTGTACACTGTATGCATATGTCTAAGATCTAAAAGAGTCCTCAACATGTATTCTGGAGCTCGAAGAGTAATGCCTTGGGATTTTCGGCAGTAACCCTAACCACTGCTTAACTGAATCCGACTTGTATTGTTTGTTCATGTAATCCATGTTTTTTTTTAATTTCCTTTTTTTAATGTGAGATTTAGTTTTTTCCTTTTTTCTCCTCTTTTAACTTCTTCATTATTATTTTATTTTGTTCCTTGCAAATATTACTTGAATTTCCACTATTATTAATGCTGCTGTTGCTTGATACACTTACCTCCAGATTGTCCTGAATTCAGTTATTGAATGTATCTTTTTTAAATCGAATGTTGACAAAAAAAGTTTCTACATACCCTAACTTTTACTCCAGAAGGGCCAGGTAAGAAACAATCAAAAGCATTACATTTTCGTGTACTTTTTCTTGATGTTTCTTTTCTTCTTCTTATTACAGGTCTATAGTCAACCAAACCTTTAATGTACCCTCTCTTGGCGTCCCAAGATTCCAGTCTCCAAAATAAGTCGAACTGTCTTTTTCTATATTTTTAAGATATAGAATCGCACATAAAGCTTCTACTAGTTTTTTAATTTCCTTTTTATTTTCCGACCTTCGATGTGAACATAGTTTAGGTTGTATTTTTCTTTCCTGTCTTTCTATACAGATGTACTTCTGGTTAACTACTCGTTTGTAAGATTTATATGCTTTTCCCTGTAACCTAAATTTTTTGTGTTTTTCTTTTTGATTTATATTTTCTTTGTCATTTTGGTACTCTCCGCAACTTGTTCCGAAATGTTATTTTCTGTACGAACTGTAACACATAGCGCATTTTTAATGCAAAATGTTTGACATGAAATCCGCTATGTGTAAGAAGTTGAAGATTGATGCACTTAGCTGTTATCGATGCTCCATTTTTGTTAAGATCACATAGCGGAATATATTAATATTGGGAATTAAGTAAAATTAACAAAAATTTCACCAAATTAGTTATATTGGCAGGTGGAGAGCTCGCTAATCTACCAGGAACAATAAAAAACAAATTTTTGGAAAAAATGCACATAGCGTAATTTGGAGGCGCCACGACGATATCAACTATTTCTGCTTGAGAAAAGTTCATTTTGAAGTATTTTTTATTTATTTATTTATTTATTTATTTATTTATTTATTTAATTACAATATCCAACGAGCAATGCCCAGTTACAGGATAAGGTTACAAACTAAAAAAAAAAAGTAATAAAAATAGGTGAAAGACATAAAAATTATTCTTAACCAAAATAAATATCACAAAACATAATATCTAAAACAAACAGGGAACAGACATATAATATTAAAATGCTATAATACAATACAAACAAATGCAAAAACATATTTATACAAACATAAAGTTCAAATGAAAACTTTTTTAATTTGAGAAATACTGGAGCAGAGTATATCAATGCGAGATTCAATATTAGAATAACCAACAATCATTTGGTGAATTGGAGACGCTTTATATAAATTAGTACGATGATTCTTGATCGCGAAGAGGTGTAAATGTCGGGTATACGTTCTAGGAATATGAAAATTGATCATTTGTAATATATTTTCACATATAATGTTATGATTCAAAATCTTGTATAAGAAAATAACAGAATTTAACTTGCGTCTTTGAGACAAGCTACTCATATTGAAACGCTTGAAAAATGCTTCCTGAGGAAACCCTTGAGGAGGATACTGGCCATCAATAAAAAATGTAGCTGATTTAAAGAATCGGCGTTGAATTTTCTCAATAGATATTATGTGTGTAGCGTAGATAGGTGTCCAGACTACAGAGGCATACTCAAGTTTAGATCTAACAAATGTATTAAATAACAAACAAAAAGTATCAATTTTCATGAAATTGCACATGTTCCGAACAATAAAACCCAAACTTTTGTAGGCATTCATTACCACAATTTCAATATGCTTGACAAAAGATAATTTAGGGTCAAAATATACGCCCAAATCTTTAACAAGGTCAGGTCGTTGAAGGGCAAACCCATTCAGACTATACTCATACTGAATTTGATCGCATCGTCGACTAAAAGTCATGACATTACATTTGGTAGAATTCAGAGGCAGCCTATTAGCAATGCACCAAGAGTTAATAAAATCTAGATTACGTTGAAGATTGATGGCATCAAATACATTATCAATTTGAGAAAATATTTTTATATCATCGGCGTATAACAAATAACGCACATTCAGTTGAGAAGTGATATCATTAATAAATAATGTAAACAACAAGGGACCAAGAATAGAACCTTGCGGAACACCTGAAGTCTGGGCAAATTCAGTAGATTTAACACCAGAAATTTGAACAAACTGAGTTCTGCCAGTGAAATATGACTTCATTAGTTCAAGAAAGTCTGACGATAGTCCAAAAGCGCTTAATTTATCCATTAAAAGTCCATGGTCGAGACGGTCAAACGCCTTCGAAAAATCTGTATAGACTACGTCTACTTGGCTTCCCCGATCTATAGCCTCGCTGATAAACTGAGTAATGCATACTAAATTAGTGACTGTCGACCGTCCTTCCATAAACCCATGCTGTTCAGGAAGTATAATATTTTTTAATTGAAA